>NW_024061150.1:0-86311 GCF_016432855.1 Salvelinus namaycush
TTATTTAACCAGGTAGGCTAGTTGAGAACAAGTTCTCATTTGCAACTGCGACCTGGCCAAGATAAAGCATAGCAGTGTGAACAGACAACAACACAGAGTTACACATGGAGTAAACAATAAACAAGTCAATAACATGGTAGAAAAAAAGAGAATCTATATACAATGTGTGCAAAAGGCATGAGGAGGTAGGCAATAAATCGAATAATTACAATTTAGCAGATTAACACTGGAGTGATAAATCATCAGATGATCATGTGCAAGTAGAGATACTGGTGTGCAAAAGAGCAGAAAAGTAAATAAATAAAAGCAGTATGGGGGGTGAGGTAGGTAAATTGGGTGGGCTATATACCGATGGACTATGTACAGCTGCAGCGATCGGTTAGCTGCTCGGATAGCAGATGTGTAAAGTTGTTGAGGGAGATAAAAGTCTCCAACTTCAGAGATTTTTGCAATTCGTTCCAGTCGCAGGCAGCAGAGAACTGGAAGGAAAAGCGTCCAAATGAGGTTTTGGCTTTAGGGATGATCAGTCAGATACACCTGCTGGAGCGCGTGCTACGGGTGGGTTTAGCCATCGTGACCAGTGAACTGAGATAAGGCAGCACTTTACCTAGCATAGCCTTGTAGATGACCTGGAGCCAGTGGGTCTGACGACGAACATGTAGCGAGGGCCAGCCGACTAGGGCATACAGGTCGCAGTGGTGGGTCGTATAAGGTGCTTTAGTAACAAAACGGATGGCACTGTGATAAACTGCATCCAGTTTGCTGAGTAGAGTATTGGAAGCTATTTTGTAGATGACATCGCCGAAGTCGAGGATCGGTAGGATAGTCAGTTTTACTAGGGTAAGTTTGGCGGCGTGAGTGAAGGAGGCTTTGTTGCGAAATAGAAAGCCGACTCTAGATTTGATTTTGGATTGGAGATGTTTGATATGAGTCTGGAAGGAGAGTTTGCAGTCTAGCCAGACACCTAGGTACTTATAGATGTCCACATATTCTAGGTCGGAACCGTCCAGGGTGGTGATGCTAGTCGGGCGTGCGGGTGCAGGCAGCGAACGATTGAAAAGCATGCATTTGGTTTTACTAGCGTTTAAGAGCAGTTGGAGGCCACGGAAGGAGTGTTGTATGGCATTGAAGCTCGTTTGGAGGTTAGATAGCACAGTGTCCAAGGAAGGGCCAGAAGTATACAGAATGGTGTCGTCTGCGTAGAGGTGGATCAGGGAATCGCCCGCAGCAAGAGCAACATCATTGATATATACAGAGAAAAGAGTCGGCCCGAGAATTGAACCCTGTGGTACCCCCATAGAGACTGCCAGAGGTCCGGACAACATGCCCTCCGATTTGACACACTGAACTCTGTCTGAGAAGTAGTTGGTGAACCAGGCAAGGCAGTCATTAGAAAAACCGAGGCTACTGAGTCTGCCGATAAGAATATGGTGATTGACAGAGTCGAAAGCCTTGGCCAGGTCGATGAAGACGGCTGCACAGTACTGTCTTTTATCGATGGCGGTTATGATATCGTTTAGTACCTTGAGCGTGGCTGAGGTGCACCCGTGACCGGCTCGGAAACCGGATTGCACAGCGGAGAAGGTACGGTGGGATTCGAGATGGTCAGTGATCTGTTTGTTGACTTGGCTTTCGAAGACCTTAGATAGGCAGGGCAGGATGGATATAGGTCTGTAACAGTTTGGGTCCAGGGTGTCTCCCCCTTTGAAGAGGGGGATGACCGCGGCAGCTTTCCAATCCTTGGGGATCTCAGATGATACGAAGGAGAGGTTGAACAGGCTGGTAATAGGGGGTGCGACAATGGCGGCGGACAGTTTCAGAAATAGGGGGTCCAGATTGTCAAGCCCAGCTGATTTGTATGGGTCCAGGTTTTCCAGCTCATCTGCTATCTGGATTTTTCAGAACATCTGCTATCTGGATTTGGGTAAAGGAGAAGCTGGGGAGGCTTGGGCGAGTAGCAGCGGGGGGGGGGGGGGGGCAGGGCTGTTGGCCACGGTTGGAGTCGCCAGGAGGAAGGCATGGCCAGCCATTGAGAAATGCTTGTTGAAGTTTTCGATTATCACGGATTTATCGGTGGTGACCGTGTTACCTAGCCTCAGTGCAGTGGGCAGCTGGGAGGAGGTGCTCTTGTTCTCCATGGACTTTACAGTATCCCAGAACTTTTTGGAGTTAGAGCTACAGGATGCAAATTTCTGCTTGAAAAAGCTGGCCTTTGCTTTCCTGACTGACTGCGTGTATTGGTTCCTGACTTCCCTGAACAGTTGCATATCGCGGGGGCTCTTCGATGCTATTGCAGTTCGGCACAGGATGTTTTTGTGCTGGTCGAGGGCAGTCAGGTCTGGAGTGAACCAAGGGCTATATCTGTTCTTAGTTCTGCATTTTTTGAACGGAGCATGCTTGTCTAATATGGTGAGGAAGTAACTTTTAAAGAATGACCAGGCATCCTCAACTGACGGGATGAGGTCAATATCCTTCCAGGGTACCCGGGCCAGGTCGATTAGAAAGGCCTGCTCGCAGAAGTGTTTTAGGGAGCGTTTGACAGTGATGAGGGGTGGTCGTTTGACCGCGGACCCGTAGCGGATACAGGCAATGAGGCAGTGATCGCTGAGATCTTGATTGAAGACAGCAGAGGTGTATTTGGAGGGCAAGTTGGTCAGGATAATGTCTATTAGGGTGCCCATGTTTACGGATTTAGGGTTGTACCTGGTGGGTTCCTTGATGATTTGTGTGAGATTGAGGGCATCTAGCTTAGATTGTAGGACTGCCGGGGTGTTAAGCATATCCCAGTTTAGGTCACCTAACAGAACAAACTCTGAAGCTAGATGGGGAGCGATCAATTCACAGATGGTGTCCAGGGCACAGCTGGGAGCTGAGGGGGGTCGGTAGCAGGCGGCAACAGTGAGAGACTTATTTCTGGAGAGATTAATTTTTAAAATTAGAAGTTCGAACTGTTTGGGCATAGACCTGGAAAGTATGACAGAACTTTGCAGGCTATCTCTGCAGTAGATTGCAACTCCTCCCCCTTTGGCAGTTCTATCTTGACGGAAAGTGTTATAGTTGGGTATGGAAATCTCAGAATTTTTGGTGGCCTTCCTAAGCCAGGATTCAGACACGGCAAGGACATCAGGGTTGGCAGAGTGTGCTAAAGCGGTGAGTAAGACAAACTTAGGGAGGATGCTTCTGATGTTGACATGCATGAGGCCAAGGCTTTTTAGATCACAGAAGTCAACAAATGAGGGTGCCTGGGGACATGTAGGGCCTGGGTTTACCTCCACATCACCCGAGGAACAGAGGAGTAGTAGGATGAGGGTGCGGCTAAAGGCTATCAAAACTGGTCGCCTAGAGCGTTGGGGACAAGGAATAAAAGGAGCATATTTATGGGCGTGGTAGAATAGATTCTGGGCATAATGTGCAGACAGGGGTATGGTGGAGCACGGGTACAGCGGAGGCAAGCCCAGGCACTGGGTGATGATAAGAGAGGTTGTATCTCTGGACATGCTGGTCTCAATGGGTGAGGTCACCGCATGTGTGGGAGGTGGGACAAAGGAGGTATCAGAGGTACGGAGAGTGGAACTACGGGGTCCATTGCAAACCAAAACAATGATAACTAGCCTAAACAACAGTATACAAGGCATATTGATATTTGAGAGAGACATACAGTAAGGCATAAAGTGATTGCAGGTCTTGATTGGGAGAGCTAGCTAAAACAACAGGTGAGATAACAGCAGCTAGTCAGCTAACACAGCAACAGCAGGTAAAAATGGCGACGACTAGGCAGAGAGGGTCGGATTAACTACACACAGAGCCTGAGTTAAAACACAGAGCCGACAGATAAAACACAAATAAACAGAATGGAGTACCGTGAATTAATGGACAGTCCGGCAGGCATCAGCTATGTAGCCAAGTGATCATAGTGTCCAGGGGGCAGCCGTAGATGGAGCAGGGAAGCCGCCACTAAGCTAGCACGCAGCGTTTAAAGTTAGTAGCCCGGGGGGTGGTCTGCTCAGACGGAGGCCGGTTGAGGGCACAGCGGATGGGGTATTCGTCTGCAGACCAGACGTGGTCGTGTCGACAGAGAATCCAAGCCGGATGGCGATGGCGAAAGAAGTTATAATTGTAGAATTGTGTTTGCTAACTGGTGCTAGCTTCGTGGCAGTGGCGCTAGCTGCGCTAGCTGCGCTAGCTGCAAGCTAGCTGTGAGGATCAGAAGTAGTGGCTCAGGGATTACGGCAGGAATCCGGCGTTGTTGTCGAGAGACAGTCCAATGCTGGTAAATTGGTGAGTAATATCCAGGCTAATAACAGGGCTGGTGTCTGTGCAGAAGGTAAAAGCTGCTAGCAGCGGCTAAAAATGACTAAATAGCTTGTAGCTGATTAGCTGGTTAGCTACTGGGGGTTCTTGAATGTGTTTCAAAGTAAAAAAAAATAATAGCGATTCCGTATCACATTGGGTGAGGTAGGTTACCGGAAGGTATAATCGAATTAAAAATCGAAAAGAGAGAATTAAAAAATATATATATATACAAGAAATACGAAAAATACAAACGTACACGAGAGGACTAAACAAACACGTCTACACTGCTACGCCATCTTGGAATCAGTGCAAGGAGGAGCAGGAGGAGCACTGCCAGAGCCCTGCAAAATGACCTCCAGCAGGCCACAAATGTGCATGTGTCTACTCAAACGGTCAGAAACAGACTCCATGAGGGTGGTATGAGGTCCCGACGTCCACAGGTGGGGGTTGTGCTTACAGCCCAACACCGTGCAGGACGTTTGGCATTTGCCAGAGAACACCAAGATTGGCAAATTCGCCACTGGCGCCCTGTGCTCTTCACAGATGAAAGCAGGTTCACACTGAGCACATGTGACAGACGTGACAGAGTCTGGAGAACGTTCTGCTGCCTGCAACATCCTCCAGCATGACCGGTTTGGCGGTGGGTCAGTCATGGTGTGGGGTGGCATTTCTTTGGGGGGCCGCACAGCCCTCCATGTGCTCGCCAGAGGTAGCCTGACTGCCATTAGGTACCGAGATGAGATCCTCAGACCCCTTGTGAGACCATATGCTGGTGCGGTTGGCCCTGGGTTCCTCCTAATGCAAGACAATGCTAGACCTCATGGGGCTGGAGTGTGTCAGCAGTTCCTGCAAGAGGAAGGCATTGATGCTATGGACTGGCCCGCCCGTTCCCCAGACCTGAATCCACGTTGCACCACAGACTGTCCAGGAGTGGGCGGATGCTTTAGTCCAGGTCTGGGAGGAGATCCCTCAGGAGACCATCATCAGGAGCATGCCCAGGCGTTGTAGGGAGGTCATACAGGCACGTGGAGGCCACACACACTACTGAGCCTCATTTTGACGTGTTTTAAGGACATTACATCAAAGTTGGATCAGCCTGTAGTGTGGTTTTCCACTTTAATTTTGAGTGTGACTCCAAATCCAGACCTCCATGGGTTGATAAATTTGATTTCCATTGATAATTTTTGTGTGATTTTGTTGTCAGCACATTCAACTATGTAAAGAAAAAAGTATTTATTAAGAATATTTCATTCATTCAGATCTAGGATGTGTTATTTTAGTGTTCCCTTTATTTTTTTGAGCAGTGTATATATATAGAGACCAGTTATATGACAATAGATGGTGTGTGTGTATATAGAGACCAGTTATATGACAATAGATGGTGTGTGTGTAGAGAGAGCAGCTATATGACAATAGATGGTGTGTGTGTGTGTGTGTATATATATATATAGAGACCAGTTATATGACAATAGATGGTGTGTGTGTGTAGAGAGAGCTGCTACATGACAATAGATGGTGTGTGTGTAGAGAGAGCTGCTATGGTACTCTGGAGAACAGATGACTCTGTACCAAGCAGCCATATTGCTTTGATTTTGACAGTATGACGAGACTAGCTGTGTTCCAATAGACAGGGCAGCTACATGGCTAGAAAGATTAGACCAGGGTCACTGTTAAGAGGATTCAAATATCCCCTACTTTCTCTACCTCTCATCTGTCCTCTCTCATCTCTGATCCCTCTGTCCTCTGTTCTCCTCTCATCTCTGATCCCTCTGTCCTCTCTTCTCATCTCTGATCCTTCTGTCCTCTCTTCTCCTCTGATCCCTCTATCCTCTCCTCCTCTGATCCCTCTGTCCTCTCTTCTCCTCTGATCCCTATGTCCTCTCTTCTCCTCTCATATCTGATCCCTCTGTCCTCTCTCCTCTCCTCTCATATCTGATCCCTCTGTCCTCTCTCCATCAACTCTGGGAATTCCACAGCACTGTCTTGATAAACTTTTCCAGGAAATTACCCATCCCTCTGTTCTCCCTCCCTCTTTCTTTCTCTCATCTCATGCTCTCTCATCACTCTCTCTCTCTCTTTGGTGTATGCCTACTTCTCTATTTTGTCTGATCAGCCAGTTTAGTTGTTTGTAATCGTGGGTGTAATCCCTGTCCTGCAATCTCACACACATACTGTATACACACAATCTCACACACATACCGTATACACACAATCTCACACACATACCGTATACTCACAATCTCACACACATACCGTATACAGACAATCTCACACACATACTGTATACACACAATCTCACACACATACCGTATACACACAATCTCACACACATACCGTATACACACAATCTCACACACATACCGTATACACACAATCTCACACACATACAACAAATGGCACACCCATAAACCCATTGCATATTTTCCTGGAAGTCTCTCACTAAGTCTAAATCCACATGGTTATTGTTACATCTGATTATGAGCAGATAAAGGTTTTTAGGTGTGTGTGTGTGTGTGCACCCTTGTGTGTGTGTGGAGTGTGTCAGGGCTGGGGGGGGCAGCTAAACACAGACCCTCAAAGAATCTTTCTTCTCTTTTGAAGTGAGTTCAAATGCTCTTCAAAGTGCTCCCTTACTCTGACTACGTGAAGAGAGGGAGGAAGAGAGGGAGGGGAGGAGATAGAGAGAGAGAGGGTAGAGTTGTGTAGAACCATGTGCCTCTCCTCTGTCAGAGATGGAGAGACATACTGCTGGGAGGCTGCCTGACCTAAACAATGTTTTCAACAGAGCAGGCTTGTCCTGTCTCCCGCTCCGTCTCCATCGCCCCCAGGGGAAGAGGGATAAACCGGTGGATGATGTTAAAAGGGGAAGGATGGAAGAAGGGAATGCGATACAGAGGGAGGGGGAGAGAGAGAATCAGATCCAGTGTGATGGAGCGATGGGAAGGAAGGAGAGAGAATCAGATCCAGTGTGATGGGAAGGAAGGAGAGAGAATCAGATCCAGTGTGATGGAGGGAGGGGGAGACAGAAAAAGAGCTACAGTCTGCCTCCATACACAGACATCACAAGTCTGTCATTAGCATAATAAGAGTGGGAGGCTCCAGGTTAAATAACAGCCGTAGGAGATAATGACAGCTACTCTGGCTGACTGGCTCAGACCCATGCAGTCAGTCACCAGTAGTGGAAAACCACTAATCGTACTGTATTACCAGCAGTGCTAACCTCTTATCTCTCTCTCTCTCTACACACATACACAGTCAGTTAGTCAGAGCGGCGTTAGGTTGGGGAGGGGCTGTGGGGTTAGTCAGAGCGGCGTTAGGTTGGTGAGGGGCTGTGGGGTTAGTCAGAGCAGTGTTAGGTTGGTGAGGGGCTGTGGGGTTAGTCAGAGCAGTGTTAGGTTGGTGAGGGGCTGTGGGGTTAGTCAGAGCAGTGTTAGGTTGGTGAGGGGCTGTGGGGTTAGTCAGAGCAGTGTTAGGTTGGTGAGGGGCTGTGGGGTTAGTCAGAGCAGTGTTAGGTTGGTGAGGGGCTGTGGGGTTAGTCAGAGCAGTGTTAGGTTGGTGAGGGGCTGTGGGGTTAGTCAGAGCAGTGTTAGGTTGGTGAGGGGCTGTGGGGTTATATGAAGGGATGTGAGATGGAAGAAGAAAAAGGAAAGATGTTGTGTAACAGGACAAAGGTTAATATAGATGGAGACTTACAGCCACCCGGCCGCCCGCCATGGGAGAGCGAGAGAGAATGACCATTACATAAACAGATCAAGCATGGCTGTATTATTGGTGGGTTTAGACGAATGGTATTTAAAGAGAAGGACTAGGGCTGGGCTAACAGAGGGACAGGGGAGTGTGTGACCAGTTGGTCTAGAAAAGCCCTGACTAAACTACTGTGCCTCTGATTTGGTCAGACGTCGATACACACACCACACACCACACACCACACACACACAATACTAGTTAATAAGACCGTTCACTATCTGTGTGTGGAGGGACATGACACACCTGGGTTTATTGAAAATAAATCACATCCCCGTGTGTGGTACCATTTGAAGAGTTCCTGTATGACTGTGTGTGGTACCATTTGAAGAGTTCCTGTATGACTGTGTGTGGTACCATTTGAAGAGTTCCTGTATGACTGTGTGTGGTACCATTTGAAGAGTTCCAGTACGACTGTGTGTGGTACCATTTGAAGAGTTCCTGTATGACTGTGTGTGGTACCATTTGAAGAATTCCTGTATGACTGTGTGTGGTACCATTTGAAGAGTTCCTGTATGACTGTGTGTGGTACCATTTGAAGAGTTCCTGTATGACTGTGTGTGGTACCATTTGAAGAGTTCCTGTATGACTGTGTGTGGTACCATTTGAAGAGTTCCAGTACGACTGTGTGTGGTACCATTTGAAGAATTCCTGTATGACTGTGTGTGGTACCATTTGAAGAATTCCTGTATGACTGTGTGTGGTACCATTTGAAGAGTTCCTGTATGACTGTGTGTGGTACCATTTGAAGAGTTCCTGTATGACTGTGTGTGTTGACATTGAGAAGCATGCTACAGGTAGTAATGAGACCTAAAGGTCTGTGTGTGACCCCATATTGGTCTGTTTCCCCACCAGGTATTACTACAACAAGAGAATCCTCCACAAGACCAAAGGGAAGAGGTTCACCTACAAGTTCAACTTCAACAAACTGGTCCTGGTCAACTACCCTTTCATAGACATGGGCTCCACAGGTAGCGCTCACTGTGTGGGTGTTGTGTGTGTGCGTGTGTGTGTGTGTGTGTGTGTGTGTGTGTGTGTGTGTGTGTGTGTGTGTGTGTGTGTGTGTGTGTGTGTGTGTGTGTGTGTGTGTGTGTGTGTGTGTGTGTGTGTGTGTGTGTGTGTGTGTGTGTGTGTGCGCGTGTGTCACAGACATCACTAAATCCTTAAACACTGACTGTGCTAATCCATATCATTACTTAGAGTGAATATTACTCCCCTCATCATTGTATCTCTCCTTTCTCATCGTCTCTTCCCTCTCTCTCCTGTTCTCTAACAGGTAGTGGTGTTCCTCAGAGTGCTCCACCTTTGCCTTCCGCAGCCGGAACTCATTTCCGCTTCCCACCGTCCACGCCATCCGACATGCTTTCGCCCAATGAGGACCTGCGTAGCCCCGGGGGCGTGTTCAGCGCCGTGGCTCGGCGCATGGCTCGCGGCTCGGTCAGCGACTGCAGCGATGGGACCTCCGTCAACTCTGAAATCGAGGACGGCAACGGGGGAGGAGGGGAGGAGAGGGGGGGAGAGAGAGGGCTGAGTGGAGGAGGAGGAGGAGGGCCAGGGGGAGGAGGAGGAGGGTACAGGAGTATGATCCACCCCCGTTTGTCCCATGAGTCTTTATTCAGGATGTATGGCGGAGCAGGGAACCCCAACGCCCACCCAGGCTCCCGCGGCCCCCTGGGACACAGGGTCCACCCCGACAACCTGTCCCCCTTCCCCGTGTCCCCCCTGCCCGGCCCTGGGGGTGCAGGGCTCTTAGCCCCACCTCTGTCCCCAGCCCTGCCCTTGACGCCCTCCTCCCACCTGCCCTACACCCCGTCCCCCTCCCTCTCCCCCATGCTGGGCTCCCACTTCTCCTTCAACCCTGAGGAAATGAAGCGCTACCTGCAGGCCCACCACCAGAGTGTCTACAACTACCACCTCAGCCCCAGAGCCTTCCTCCACTACCCCAACGTCATCATTCCTCAGCCACACCGCCTCGCCCAAGACAAGAGAGAACTGGGCGAGAGGGGGGGAGCAGAGAGAGGAGGAGAGAGGGGGGGAGGAGAGAGAGAAAGAGGAGAACGCTCAGGTCTGAATAGTCATCGACACCCATCACCCCTGTCCCAATCACACTCTCCTCACCCTCACTCAGCCCACCCGCACTCAGCCCACCCCCACCCTCACTCGGCCCATTCCCATTCCCACCCCCACCCCATCCACCACCCACTGCACCTGGGTGAGGAGCCGCCTAACCTCTCACCCTTCAAGTTCAAGCTGCAGCCTCCTCCATTGGGCCGGAAGCAGAGGGACGGTAGCCAGGGCCACCACCCCAGGCAGAGCTCACTGTCCTCGGGCTCAGGGTCCCTGTCGTCCTCCGGTCTGGGGTCCTCCCTGTCCTTCGGCAGTGACCTGAGCTCAGCCGGCGGGTCAGGACTCATCTCCAACTCCTCCTCCACCGGCTCCCTCAACAGCACTGGGCTGCCCAAGATCAAGGTGAGACCCACAAGGGGACATAGTCACTTTGAACTGTTTGACTGTATGTGTTGAGGATCCTGATGGCTGAACGTTTTTGACTGTGATATCGACACTCTGTCTCTCTGTAGGTGGAGCCCATCTCAGACATTGAGTCAGAAGAGGAGGTGGAGGTGACTGACATCAGCGATGAAGACCCCGACGACCGGGGCTACGAGTACGACCTCTTCTCCCCCCGACACCCCCGGCCTCACCCCCACCACCCCAACGGGACCTCCTCCCACCCACACCCCCACGACGAGGACCTGGATGAGGATGTCTTCAAGGCCCCCGCGCCCCCTCCTCCAGGCCTGCTGCCCTTCTTCACCTCCCACCACCACCGCGGACCTCCCACCCTGAAGAGTGAGCCGGCCGAGCCAGGCGACACCCCCCCTCCCCAATCCCCCGCCCAGGGGCAGACCAAGTGCATTCCCCTCAAGCTGCGCTTCAAACGGCGCTGGAGCGAAGACCAACGAATGGAAGCCATGGAAGAGCAGGACGACAAGAAAGTACGAGGGGAGAAGGAGAGGGAAAGAGAGATGGAGAGGAATGGAGGGATGCAGGAGAACGGGGCTGGCAGCGCCCCCAGTCCCCCAGCCCTGGGGGGGTATGAGTGTTCCCTCCTGTCAGCTCAGAGGGGGGTGAACCAGGACCTGCACCAGGCCACCGCCCAACTGTCACTGGAGAACAAGGACTGCTGATGCTGATCCACACACACACATAGGGATACATACAAACACTAATGCTAGCAGACAGTGGTGGTTTAGGACAGTGTAAATGACTCCTGTAGTCCTCCTGCCTCTCTGGCAGACAGTTCTCTCCTAACTCAAACCAAACCTGGGCCTAATCAAACTCCAAACCCTGATGCAGTCCACACCCTCCTCCCAAAGCCCTTACCTCCTACTGTAACGAGACCCCTCCCTCAGAGACTGTTGAAGAAAAGAGTGGAGAGGGGACTTTTGGTCCAAGCAAGCCCAGACTCAGTGACTTAAACCAGGGGAAGAACCAGAGGGGACGCTACTCTCTGCTTGTGTCTGGATGGAACCACCAAGCCAGTTTCCTGTCCAGCCCACCGTCAGCCTCATATCCAGCCTCCAGCCCACCACTGCCCCACATATCCTGACCCAGCTCTTTTGCCTCACCTTTCCTGCCTTCTGGCCCCCCCTCTAGGGTTCGAGTCTGTCTTTCTCCTCAGGGGACCCCCTCAGACAGCCCAGCTCCACAGCCCTGCAGACATGGAGGATGAGATTTCTCCCATTTTATTTTTGTATAGAGATGAAGACGGGGCTTCTACAAGTGCCTGTACCTGCATCAAACACACACACAGAGACAGAGAGAGAAGACCGAGAGGAGGAAAGCATGGGTGGAAGAGTAAGACCCTGAAGAAGGCACAGTGATGCCGAAACGTTGGTGATTTACCCATTAAATGACCGGGAGTTTATACATAGTGTGCGACTCTATTATTTGTGTAATAGTATCCCCCCTGTTCTTACCCATAACAGACACACAGGAAAGTTGGGCTGCCGATTGGGGGCTGTGGGACCTAGTCGTGGTGAACTGGCAAAGACTCCTCCTCGCAACACTGGCCACTCCACTCAGGGATGCCACAGACACACACACACCAGCTGCTGGTGAAAAGGGCAGTGAACAGGACTTTGGGACATGGAAGCTTTGCTCTTGGACTGCTACTGAAGGGTACTGCTTTTCAACACACACTTTATTTCTCTCTAACACTTCTGTCATCACTTTTGTACTTTCCTGTCTTTCTGTAATCTTTTCTCTCTCTCTCTCCTAATTCCTTCCCTTGCTTTTGTGGATCTAAATGAGAGAAGGGAGAGGGTGGAGGATAAACGGAGGGGGGAGGGAACAGTGGCTCGGTTGTTAGATGACAGAGAGGAACAGCGAGGGGACCATTGGGAGGGGGAGAGAGCTCTCCTATGGAAAAGGAGAGTGAGGGGTCCAGTATCTTTTAACTGTTAGCTTAGCCTAGCTTATCCTAGCTTAGCCTTGTCTATCCCATGGCTGGGCAGAAGCAAGTGCCACCTTCACAGAATCCTAGTTCACCAGCTCCACCCAAACCCCTTACTCCTGTTCTATCAACCATAGTCTCATAGTGTTAACTAAACCAGCAGAAACCGCCCACAACACCATATATGCAAGCACACCTGTAGACACACACACACACACACACACACACACACACACACACACACACACACACACACACACACACACACTGCCTCTCTATGCCTTGTTTTATAGCGTGTTTTAAACTCTTTACAAGAGTCTTAGTAAAAAATATATATAAAGCGAAAAAGTCCAACTGAGATATGCACAGTCATATAAACTATATATTTATACACTGAACAAAAATATAAATGCAACATGTTAAGTGTTGGTCCCATGTTTCATGAGCGGTAAAAGATCCCAGACATTTTCCATACACACAAAAAGCTTATTTCTCTCAAATGTTGTGCACACATTTGTTTACATCCCTGTTAGTGAACATTTCTCCTTTACCAAGATAATCCATCCACCTGACAGGTGTGGCATATCAAGAAGCTGATTAAACAGCATGATCATTACACAGGTGCACCTTGTGCAGGGGTCAATAAAAGGCCACTCTAAAATGTGCAGTTCTGTCACACAACACAATGCCACAGATGTCTCAAGTTTTGAGGGAGCGTGCAATTGGCATGCTGACTGCAGGAATGTCCACCAGAGGTGTTACCAGAGAATTCATGTTAATTTCTCTGCCATAAGCCGCTCCAACGTCATTTTAGAGAATTTGGCATCAGGTCCAACCGGCCTCACAACCGCAGACCACGTGTATGGCGTCGTGTGGATGAGCAGTTTGCTGATGTCAATGTTGTGAACAGAGGTGCCCCATGGTGGCGGTGGGGTTATGTTATGGGCAGGCATAAGCTACGGAAAACAAACACATTTTAATTTTATTGATGGCAATTTGAATGCAGAGAGATACCGTGACGAGATCCTGAGGCCCATTGTCGTGCCATTCATCCCCTGCCATCCCCTCATGTTTCAGCATAATGCACTGCTCCATGTCGCAAGGATCTGTACACAGTTCCTGGAAGCTGAAAATGTCTCAGTTCTTCCATGGCCTGCATACTCACCAGACGTCACGTGTTGAGCATGTTTGGGATGCTCTGGATCAATGTCTTCGACAGCGTGTTCCAGTTCCCGCCAAGATCCAGCAACATTGCACGGCCATTAAAGAGGAGTGGAACAACATTCCACAGGCCACAATGAACAGCCTGATCAACTCTATGCTACCTTTTTTTTAAGGTATCTGTGACGAATAGATGTTTATCTGTATTCCCAGTCATGTGAAATCCATAGATCAGGACCAAATGTATTTCAATTGACTGATTTCCTTCTATGAACTGTAACCCAGTAAAATCTTTGAAATCGTTGCATGTTGTGTTTATATTTTTGCTCAGTATATATTATATATGAAATTCCAAACTGATATAAAAAACTAAAACAACATAGCATTTAATGAAATGACAGATTCATGATGTTTTTGTAAGTGATTCGTTCTGGTAGGCGAGGGGAGAGAATATCCTGTTTTAGCAGGTAAACTTCCTAATGGGAGGGAGACAACAGGATGGGTAGGAGTCCAAATGTTTTGTTATGACCAAGGGACAACAAACGACACAGGATAGACAGACAAAATAATGAGAATCATGAAAGAACTGCATTGTAGTACACTGAATATGCAGCAGTTGTCCTTTAAACATGCCTATTCTATCTGCCATCACGGTCCGCTACTCCCCCTCAGCTTGTAGAAGACCTGACCACCGTCACCTGTCCCCAGTCTCCCTCTGGGCTGGTCTCACCTTGATAGTGCACCTCTATGGGGACCTCACCTCACTAATGGACCTCACAACTCACCTCTGGGCCCAGTGGGAGTGAATGAGCTCAGGGTTAGCCAGACCTGGGGATTTTAGTCGATGAGAAATCCTGTAGTTTCTCAGCTCCACCCAGTTAGGCCGGTTATCTAAAGCGGACAGTTTACTTATCGTGACTGGATCGGCTATATTCCCAGCAGGTTGGTGGAGGCTGAGGTTAATGATTGCTGTACAGATAACAATGGAGGCTGGAAATATGACGTGAGACTTCACCTGAAATACCCTGCCCACTATCTCAAACACACACATACACAGACTCACATTTCCAAACCCCTCCCACACATTCTGCCCGCACTGTTTTGCTGCTTTGACATCCTGGAGCATTAGAGGTCTGGAGACTGGGCCAAACAGCCCTCTGATTGGCTCAGGGAAATCAAAGACTTGACCAACTAGTAAGAACTCTAGCAGGGGCCTCTGGGATGGCAGGCCTCCAGACTGGCAGGTGTGTGGCTGAGCAAGTCACAATCATCGGACTGCTGTTATTGTCCATCCTGGTGGTGTTGTATATCTGACCACACACACACTCTCTGTCCCCCTCCTTCACCTCCACCTCACCCTGTGTCTATTGAAACTGACAGCTGCCTTATAAACTACTCATCATATCTAAGCAACAGACTGGGCATTATTCTGCTTGTTCTCTTTTGTATTTTTCACTCTTCATCCCTCTTTCTCTCTATTGCCAGCATTGTCTGTCTACCTGACTGTTAACTGCAGTGTGATCTTTTATCAGGATGGTGTGGGATGGGAATACCCAGGTCTCATGTCTGAGTCGGCAGTCAGGAGAGGGCTAGAGGAAGTGTAGAAGGATAACATTTCTTTAGCAAAGTTTAAAAATACCCTCAACGTTCTTTTCCTTTCTGATGTCAATATTGCTGTTTATTATTGTTATTCTTATTGTTATGGTTGGATTACTTACCTCCCATCCTTCTCATTATTAGTCCATGGTTGAGTTCCTACTGCTTTAGGGTTGTTGTGAACTGTACATCACACTGTCATAGTGACGTAGACCTCTCCTCCATGCTTCTGTTATGACCCCCTACCAGCTCCCGCCCCCTCAGTCTTATGTGGTTTTAACATTTGTAATATAAACTAAAAGTGTAATATTAATTCTGAGAGGGGTTGTTATGGCGACAGAGAAGAGGTTGGCAGGGGGAGGATTTTATTGGGGAGGGAGGGTGGAGGGGGATACGTATGATTTGATCTTGTCATTTATATTTTACAATGTTACTTTCTCTCTTGGTCTTGTATATTTTTTTCATTTTGGGGATTGTTTCATTTAAAAGAAAAAAAGATTTGTATTGTTTTACTGTGTAAAGGTCTCCCTCCCCTTCTATGCGGTTATATGACACTCAAACAGAGAGATGAGATTTAATACCATGATGTAACATTGAATTTCTCTTTAATTCTTGTGTTTGTTTTTCAAACTTGTAATTGGGGTTAATTAAAACTGGTTAAAAACCAATACCCTTGTCTGTTTGTTTACGTCTGCTGGATGTTTATAAAGAAATGCATGAATGAAATAGCGTTGTGGTGCCAGATGGGAAACTTCCAGTCCATGGATGTTTATCAACAACAGATTAACCTCTGATTCTCAGTCAGTACTAATCAATATTCTGTCTGACATCCCCAGCTCTCATCTCTCTCTAATTACATGACTGACAGGATAGGAAATTCACATCACCGAGACATTAATTGTAATTCTTCAAGGATCAATGGGTATAAATCATTGGTAGTAATTACCAGTGAACAGCAGAATATCTTCCAGATTGTGCCTATAAACATGTAGATGTACCAAGTAGTGTCTAATTGATACTCCCCTGTGCTGGTGATCAATTCAGAATGTATATACTGTACAGTGTGTAAGTCCTTCCCTCCCTCCCCAGGACTGGAGACAGTAGAACAGAGGGGACAGGCCAGCCTGGGCTTCAGCTCCACTGATGGAGAGTTGCAGAGTTCTCGCTATCTCTCAGCTTTATTTGCTCAGAGATGGTGATGCAGAAAAGCACTTTGTCCGTGGAGTTGCTGCCCACTCGTCCGCCTAATGCTCCCATACTGTATGTGGCTGTGGCGCACATATACCTTTTAGCATGACGTCGGTCGCTCGTCTAAAGAGAAGACGCAAGGGCAGAGATGGAGAAGGATTGTTACGAATCTCCTTTGCCCGACAGTCTAGGGGGGGATGGTAATGGGACCCGTAACATAACTCATGCAAATTATAGTAGTGACAAAGTAAGAGTGAGAACAAAATAACCACGACAACTAATATCTACCGTCAAACACTCAGGGTTTATTTACAAACACACGGTAATGGGGGGGCAGGAAAAGGGGCTGAGCTGGACCCAAGGAAAGAAATAAGTATCCACAAACACCCCTAAGCTAGACTAGCCTACTTCACCAACAGCTAACTAACTAACCAAAAATACAGGGGGTGGTCCGCCCAGTTCTAACTAGTGTTTATATACAAAGTATTCCTACGGGTAATGTATGCCCATGGGCGACCTGTCTGGTTACCCCCTTTTCCCACCATCAAACAAACACCATAACAAAACTCACAGGTGGGGACAAAGTGACATGTAGTTGCAAACCAAACAAGAGATCTACAGACAGATGGCATTGACAGAGAGATTGAGCTCTAGAGAAACAACTGACAGGGGTTTTAAACCAAGGGAAAGGGACTGTGATTGGGTAAGGGAAAAGGAGCAGGTGTCTTCCGATTAGCGACTGATTGATGATTGATTGGGGAATGATGATTGTCACCTGTGAGTAGGGGAGAAGGAGAGAACAGAAATACACACAGGATACACACAGAATACTTGTATCCGTAACAAGGATGGATGGAGTAATGGAAAGGAGAGATGGAGCCAATGGTAACATGTCACAAGTCTTCTGTCATTAAAGTAACTGTCCAGTGAAAATCTCACTTAAATATTCTGTTAACTCACAACCAAATAATGTTGTTGACTCATTCTATACTTGTAATTGTGGCCAGAGCATGAATTGGAGAAAAAAACACTTCAAAAACACCAGCTCAAACTGATCTCAAACAGACCGTTTGCTATTTCCTCATAGAACACGATGTTATGTTGGTTCATTATGCTAAACAGTGGTCTACTCGCATTAATATTTTAAATGACTGTTAAGAAACCATACTTCATTACTGTTTTTTGGAAGGAAAACTGTTTCCCTCATATTGTAATTAATTATAGGTCCTATTTCATAGAAATCTGGAAACTCTGAACAGTTACTGCATAAGGCTGCCATAACAATAATGTAATGTGTCATATACAGTCGTCAGATGGTCAGGTAGTGTAGTCTATTCTATGTTGTCAGATGGTCAGGTAGTGTAGTCTATTCTATGTTGTCAGATGGTCAGGTAGTGTAGTCTATTCTGTGTTGTCAGATGGTCAGGTAGTGTAGTCTATTCTATGTTGTCAGATGGTCAGGTAGTGTAGTCTATTCTGTGTTGTCAGATGGTCAGGTAGTGTAGTCTATTCTGTGTTGTCAGATGGTCAGGTAGTGTAGTCTATTCTGTGTTGTCAGATGGTTAGGTAGTGTAGTCTATTCTGTGTTGTCAGATGGTCAGGTAGTGTAGTCTATTCTGTGTTGTCAGATGGTCAGGTAGTGTAGTCTATTCTGTGTTGTCAGATGGTCAGGTAGTGTAGTCTATTCTGTGTTGTCAGATGGTCAGGTAGTGTAGTCTATTCTGTGTTGTCAGATGGTCAGGTAGTGTAGTCTATTCTGTGTTGTCAGATGGTTAGGTAGTGTAGTCTATTCTGTGTTGTCAGATGGTCAGGTAGTGTAGTCTATTCTGTGTTGTCAGATGGTCAGGTAGTGTAGTCTATTCTGTGTTGTCAGATGGTCAGGTAGTGTAGTCTATTCTATGTTGTCAGATGGTCAGGTAGTGTCGTCTATTCTGTGTTGTCAGATGGTCAGGTAGTGTAGTCTATTCTGTGTTGTCAGATGGTTAGGTAGTGTAGTCTATTCTGTGTTGTCAGATGGTTAGGTAGTGTAGTCTATTCTGTGTTGTCAGATGATCAGGTAGTGTAGTCTATTCTGTGTTGTCAGATGGTCAGGTAGTGTAGTCTATTCTGTGTTGTCAGATGGTTAGGTAGTGTAGTCTATTCTGTGTTGTCAGATGGTTAGGTAGTGTAGTCTATTCTGTGTTGTCAGATGGTCAGGTAGTGTAGTCTATTCTGTGTTGTCAGATGGTCAAATAGTATAGTCTATTCTGTGTTGTCAGATGGTTAGGTAGTGTAGTCTATTCTGTGTTGTCAGATGGTTAGGTAGTGTAGTCTATTCTGTGTTGTCAGATGGTCAGGTAGTGTAGTCTATTCTGTGTTGTCAGATGGTTAGGTAGTGTAGTCTATTCTGTGTTGTCAGATGGTCAAATAGTGTAGTCTATTCTCTGTTGTCAGATGGTCAGGTAGTGTAGTCTATTCTGTGTTGTTAGGTAGTGTAGTCTATTCTGTGTTGTCAGATGGTCAAATAGTGTAGTCTATTCTGTGTTGTCAGATGGTCAAGTAGTCTATTCTGTGTTGTCAGGTAGTGTAGTCTTTCGGTCACCCAAATGGGGAACCCAGGTGACAGGTGCAGTGATTTCCTGGGTTCTAGGCGCTTAACACACACACACAGATGTTCACTTCACGTGGAGGAGGAGATGGAGGAGGAGATAAGAGGGGAGACCACAGGAACCACATCGCTCTCGCACCTGCACCACTTTGCCCGCTTGCTCATATCCAGCGCATGCTTTCGCGGAAACCTACATGCCCCTACACACACTCCAACACACACACTCAAGACACTCACATACTATGCATGCATTCATACAACCACACACATACCATATGCACTATGCATATACACACATTCCCAATCCTGTATGTTTACACACATACTCACACACACATACAATGTGCAGACATACAATACACTGCCTGCACACACTCCGACATAGTGAGCAGCACAGTGTGCCTGGCTCCACCCCAGCCACATCCTCTCCTGTACAGAGAATAGCTGCTCCACTGAACCACAACACAGACAGACACAACAGAGACAATTACAGTTTCTCACACCTCCTCTGCTGCTAGGTAGGTTTCATCTACATTCACTACAGGATTCAGTTCCAGATCATCTGGCTGTTTCAGTTCCAGTTCCAAATCAGTTGATGAACTTGACGCCAACTTGTTCATGTTTTATTTTATTGCATTAGTTAATTTATGTGAATGCGTTAGTTATACTGTACAACATCTAAAACTGATGGAAGACATGAGAACTTGTACACTGTTAGAACAGGTACATATCTGTTTTTGATGTAATCGGTGTCATTATCAGAAGCATATCCCCATCTGCTGTGTAAAATT
This sequence comes from Salvelinus namaycush, assembly GCF_016432855.1. Taxonomy (NCBI): domain Eukaryota; kingdom Metazoa; phylum Chordata; class Actinopteri; order Salmoniformes; family Salmonidae; genus Salvelinus; species Salvelinus namaycush. The sequence goes on from NW_024061150.1 coordinate 19,817, forward strand.
AGTACTGCAGACAAACACAAACTCCGTCAAACTGCACTAAAATGTACACATAATTATGCTAAGATGTCTTGACGAATACATTTTTGGATTCAAACTGTACTAGAGTGTTTTAGCCTACTGTACTTTGATAACAGGTTATGGTTACAGACATACAGTACCAAGGCCCTGCCACTACTTCAATTAACCCCTTCAGTAGTAATAAGACTATGTCATCAAATTGCAGATTAACAGATTCATTCAAAGCAGTAACCTCAGCCATCCACACATCTTCACCCATATTCCTAGCCTGGGTACCAGTCTTTTTAGCTGCCATTCCACTCCTTGCCACTCCAGTCAAAGAAATGTCTTTGGCAAATGAAAGGAGTGGCAAGGAGTGGAATGTAATAGCTGAACAGAGACTGCATCCAGGCTACCATAGGCCTACTGGTTACCTCAAATTGTCCCTCACTCATAAAGTGTGGAATGTGTTGACAAGGGCCTCTTACATAGGAACAGAGTCTCAGTGTTGACTCGTATATGACATGTATCCCTGCAACAGCTGAACAGTGTCCTGTTACTGTGTCAGTAATGCAGCCGACACACAGGGCCTACTGTACTGTATGTTATGGATCGGATGGCAGTTGGCCTCTTTTACCACCTCTGTTAGCGTTTAACGATGCTATTATGTTCCGCTCGCAGTGTGCTGTCATTTTTGTAGCCTTTCATCAATGTCATGTAGTGGTAGCAAATCACGGACAAACACTCTCCAGCCCACCTTATAGGTTAAGTTTAGTAGGGGATAAAACATGTTTATTTTTGACTATTTGGGTATTTCTATTCTCTGAGTGAATAGAAAATGTTGTTTTTTGAAATGCGGCTGTTGTTCATGAAATGGCTTCTGTCACGGATCTCTCACCAATTAGTCGCAGCGCTCTCTCTGTGAGAGGCGCTCTCTCTCTCTCTCTCTCTCTTGTAGTAGTAACATAAAACACATGGATAAAATATAAAGACATAAGACAGCTGAACATTAAAGTAACGAACCACATGTTCACATTTATCATGAGACTGTGGTAATGGAGATATACTAAGAGACGTTCTGGCCCTCTTATTTTCTCCATTGTGCTGACAGACTGACCAGACACATGGGCACCTAAAATAATTGGACACACTAGACTTATAGTCTACACATTCCACTAAAAGCACACATACCAGAGAAATATGCTTAAGGCAACTGGACACTAATGACAAGAAGAGACATAGAGTCTGCCAATTCCAATAAGGACATACCAGAGAACATGCTGGGGCATTGAATTAAATACAGGGTTGAGTCATAGGCCTAGAGTATAGAGGGACATATATTATTTTTAAGACAAGCATGGGTCTGGCCACTATTATAATTTAACTGAAAGCAGATAATGGGCGTTAGTAGGCGTGAACAAGCAGGAAGCCTGAACTAAAAAGATAAGGATGGCAGGAAGAATTAGGGGAGGTATGCTTATTTGCATATGGGGTGGACCCATATGCTATTTATGTATAAATGTTGGAACCGGGGTTGGGAAGCGGTGTGTGTTCCGCGGGGTGTGTTCCGCGGGGACATGCCAGTGGGCTGTACAGTTGTAATAAAGAGCATGTTTGATTTTAAAAGTTCTGGTAAGCGTTGTATTTGAAAATGATTTTCCACGACATAATTGGCGAGCTAGCCAGGAGCTGATAGGGACTGGGACGTTCTTGGCTGATGATGGGTTCTTTGGACAATCTAAACAAACAGAGGTGGCCGCCCAACTAGACGGTAAGCAAGTTCTTACAATAGTTGAAATGTTTGTGTAAGATTGCTCCAGAGATACTGTCTCAGCGAGAGGAGCGCCACGTAAGTCTCTCTTTCAAATTTCCTAAAATGAAACCAGTAAATACAAAAGAACTTTTAAATTCAATGAATTTGCATGTATGTGTAATTTGGGGAATGGTATTAAATGTAAATGTATGCGCATGTATAGAGACTGAGTGAATAGGTGCTGTGAACTTTGCTTGTGTTAGATGTAGAGTGAGCATGCATGCGCTCGTTCAGATCAGACCGTTCGAATGTGTAGCTTAAATGATGCGGTTGTTTGCGCATCTGGCTGAGATGGCTGGTTAACATTTTTGAAAAGGTCTGCTTGGGTGGGATATTCACAGCGCGGCAGAAGGGTCTGTTGGTGAATATTTAGTAGTTAAATTAATATTTCATGGTTACCGCTTTGAAAGAAGGACTGAACGGATGAAATATTTAGAAGGCAGGAAAAACGTTAGCCCGATTGTGCGGCGTTCAACTGCAAAAGTAACTTATACGGTCAAAGCATAAAACAGTAGGTTGTAGGAAAACGTTAGCCCGATTGTGCGGCGTTCAACTGCAAAAGTAACTTATACGGTCAAAGCATAAATTAGTAGGTTGTAGGAAAACGTTGGCCCGATTGTGCGGCGTTCAACTGCAAAAGTAACTTATACGGTCAAAACATAAATCAGTAGTTAAATAAATATTCATAGTTTCCGCTCTGAAAGGAGGACTGTATGAGTGAAGTAGTAGGTGCAGGAAAAACGTTGGCCCGATTGTGCGGCGTTCAAATGCAAAAGAAATCCTGCGAATAAAAAACCGCTCTGTCTAGCTACCAGGGTTTGGTAATTCAGTAGGTCACGCCATAATACTACTCTAATAATAGAAGAAAAGATAAGTATTGGGGGTTGAATAGAATATGAAGACAAGCTGATCCGATTAGACAGTAGTCTCGTCATATTGTAGAAGTCTAGGCTTATGTAGGTGGAAGTGAATTAAGTCAATAAGGAAAGACAAGTTGTGTGTGTATGTAGGCAGAACGTCCAGGAGAGGGAGCGCGCAGCTCTCCTGTGACAGAGTAGAGTTGATGAAGGGTGTCGTTAACTGCTATTAGGCAGAGGGAAAGAAGTTAAGAAACATCGAAGTAAAATAAGTTATAAGCAAGGATAAAAACACTGATGTGATAAAGTAGTAAGCGACCATAGTAAAATTACTAAAAAGGTATCAAAATAAAGTATAGACAAAATAAATAACTAAAGGTAAAAGTAAGACGTTAGATAGAGATCTTAATGGAACGGGCAGTGGACCTGTGTGGCTCAGTTGGTAGAGCATGGTGCTTACAAACGCCTGGGTTGAGTGTTCAATTCCCACGGGGGGACCAGGATGAATATGTATGAACTTTCCAATTTGTAAGTCGCTCTGGATAAGAGCATCTGCTAAATGACTTAAATGTAACGTAAATGTAATATTAACAATATGTACACTTTCTTTTCCAGAAAGAATAAGGGAAAAAAAGGGTTTTTTAATCTTCTCTGGTCAACAATGTCATTGGAGACTGCATTACTGTGGAAAGCAGTTAATTAAAGTCAGCCGCTTTAAAAATAAAAATATCTGGATAAGGCTAAAACATGGAGTTCTGGATGAGTGAGTCCAGTCCCTTTGCGATTATTGGCTTATGATTCACTAGTGAGTACACCATGTACTGGGAATGAATATGCATTAGTAGATATATTGGAAGGGTTTTTTCCAATTCAGTTTCAAATTGGGTATGCAAAAGGATGAACATGTTTTTGAAAAATGTATTTAAGTTGCTCCTAAAGAAAGGGGGAGTGGAAACATATTAATGGTCTCAAAATGCCCTGAATCCTAGGAATTTCTTGTGAAAGACTGATCACCTTTTACTAGAAATTGTTGGAACAGGTGGGATATACTTATAAAATGTTTAAGACACTAGACTCTATTCAAACTGTATAATATTATCAGGCCACTCATGAGAGAAACTGAGACAAAAGGGCTATTGGGAAAATAGATAGTACTGGTATTTAAAGTGTTTAGTATAAATGTTAATTATTAAAGGGATGTTGTCTATTGAATAGATAAGGTCAAATTTGAGTTAAAGTAAACACTAAGGATTGTTATCATGAATATTGGGTTGGAAAATGTATAAAATAAAAAATATAACTGTTTAGTTATTTGGATATAGAACTGTTTAACGTTAATAGGCTTAGGGAAGCTCTGGAAACTAATCCTGAGACAAGGAGGTTGACAGAACTTACAGAATTTTAGATTAAAGGTTTTTTGTTTCTTTCGTTTTATAATGTCATTGGAATTGTAATGATAAATTGTATTGTTTGATTGACTATAAAGGTAGTCTGTTGTGCGATGATACCCAAGAATGTAGAAGAAAGAGACCAACAATAACATTGGCATAAAATGAAACGGATGGACGTTTTCCATTACATTACAAATAGTGGTAATATTGCAAATGTGCAATTATTATTATTATTATTTTTTATTTTTTTATTTTTATTTTAATTTCTCTTTTTCTCGTTTGGTCAATTTATTTTTGTTTTGAGGAACATAAGGTTGTGTATATGTTCCTGAGGAGGGACTGATATAAATGATATATAAATTGACTTAAGGATGTTTTAAGTATGTATCAAACAATGGCAGTTATGGGTTAGGGGACTTATAAATGAAGGTAATGGTAGTAAAGGGGTGTTATTTCTAGAAATATGTATAAAAATAGAGATAATTCACAGAAAAGGAAAGATAGCTGGCTGTGTAAAATATAGGGACAATTCTAAAAGTAAATAGAACAATTCACATATCTAAAGATATGGTAAAAAGAATAAGTGGTGGCATTTTGAACATTAGAGCAAAAGTTTAAGAAACTTATGACATAGTTTTGTTAGGATTGGATATTAATCCAACTGGAAAACGCTTGAATGATTACATGTTATTTTACAGCAGTTGCTGTGGGGACAATCATTTGACTATCATTATGAATATTTCTGTGGCAGGAGGCCAGGTATTTGAGGCAGAATGGTTACATAGGGCTATTATTAAAACTTAAGATTTAGTGATCTTGCTAATGTTGTCAGGAAATAACCCATGTGTTAGTGTGTATGTCCTCAGGAAAAAACAGCCAGAAATGGAAGGGCTTGGGCTGCATTCTGGAGACTGAGTGTACATCAAGATACACCAGGCTGGTGGTATACTTTTTACAACACTGCAGTGGTAAAGTTCTTTATGTCTCTCTTTGGTGGGTGCATAAGTCTCACGAGAAGTAAGGTCCAGCTGAATAATGGGTGAGCTTGAAAACACCATGACAGAGGATGTGGAATCAGAGAGAGAAAGAGAGAGAGATTAGATTCCACTATAGACATACTGGGTTGAGTTTGGAGGCTACATGTTTTATTTTTAATACATCATGTGAAAGAGAATGGATGATAGGATATTATACTCTAAACAAACATGTTAAAGGGATTGATATGAAAGCATATACAGTGTTGAATTAATTCAAGAAGAGAGAATGTTAATTGTAGGTTATGCACATGATTATCAGTTGAAATGGAGTAGATGGGAAACTAAGTAAAAATGACATGATTTGGGAACACCTCTCAGAACCTGTGGCCGAAAGGGGAAGACTGGGTGGAAGCATGAGGAAGCTTTTTAGGGCTTTTATTTTTGTGGAGTCCAGCAGAAAAGTATCCTGGAGGCATAGAGTCAGGTAAAGAGAGAGTGGGAATTGTCATGGTCTCAGATTTCAGTTTGCATGAATATATTTATGCATAACACATAACATTGTCAATGCTGTTATGTTTTGTCTGTTGTTTTCCAAGTCTTATGTTTAGGAAACCAGAAGGAGAGGGGTTCGCCAGCTTCAGCCTGAATGTCTGTTTGTTGTGTGATGAGTGATGGAAGTAAGAGGATGTATGGTGCAATCTTAGAACAGAGGCCATAAGTCTCTAAGTATGAATGCTTCACAGAAAGTAGGCAGAAACCTGAACCAGGATGAGAGGTTCTGCGTTTGATGATCCAAGGGGACCAGAAGGACCTCTCTCAGTGGTACCAGGAGATCTAGTCCACGTTGGAGGGATCCGGAGGAAGTGGGATCAACCGAGGAGAGATGGACCCTATGAGGTGGCCAAAGCAACAAGAACGGCCGTCCAAGTGAAAAGAAGCCAGACGTGATACCATCTGAACCACTGCAGCTGAGTCCCAACAGAGAGAAGGACACAACCACATAGAGATGAGGACACAGAGGATGCTGATTCACCAGGAGGGAGCCTGGAGGGAGCAGGAGCAGCGGAAACGATTGAGATGCCAGGGAGGAGCCAAGAAAACAGTAAATCAAGTGAAAGCCAAAATATGACACGTGCACCGACTAATGCACCCAGAAGAGGAGGAGAGGCCTCACAAGGAACAGAATAAGAACGTTTCTTTCCTAAAATTGAAACCCTTCCAGATGGAAGCTAAGTCCGGCCTGAGGAGGGAGCTTCAGGTGAAGAAAGAGGAGGAAAAGTCCCGCAAGCTGAAGAAAATGGGGATTACCCCACAATTGACTTTTAAACTTTTGAATGGCCTCCTTTACAGACAATTGATGTTAGAACAACAAAAGAATAATGACATTGACATAACAGAAGCAACAGTGAATGCTAGTATAGAAACAACAGACTAATGCACAATCAAGATGTATGGTGGGAGCAGGAAGAGAAGAATGGAATCAGCCGAACAATCCAAAAAGACTGACAAGGTTAGAATCTATGTTCCACCTCAATGTATAACAGAAGCAGGAGAACTGAAGTCTATCTCAATCATAAGGATCAAACCCTTATCGGAGATTGCACTCTGTGGATGGACACATCACCAAACAAAGGGAGAAGTCGTTTGGGACCCGAAAGGATGTGACCTGACATGAATCAAAGAAAAAGACGAGTAGGTGCTCATCATGAACAAGATTGAACCAGTGGAAGGTGAAGACCTACCCCTGCACCTGAACAGGAAGAACCTGTGACAACAACAAGGGTGGCGGCTGCTGTGACGACCACAGTAGTTACCACTAGATGACATCGACTGCCCTTACCAAGCAGACCACCGTGCCAACAAAGCAACCTGAGACATCAGTCAGGAGAATTTTTACTGATATTTGAAACTTTCTGATAAACTCTAATGATCTACCTCAAAATAAGAACATTGAAAAAGCAACAGAATTAGATATATCAGAATCAGAAGCACTCAAGGACACCACACGAGAAGAAGTAGTGAAGAAGAAGTGATACGAATGGGCTAAGAATATGGCAAACAGACACAGAATGGACAATTGTATTTTGTGAAGAAAATCACCTTTGTCTGATCTTTTAATAGTCTCTGAACCAGCATCATTTAAAAACTGTGTAAGTTGGAAAAATGACTATTGTACCAATAGAAAGTATTCTATTCCCTTGTGTGACATTGAATGTAGGATTGCTCAAGGGAGCACTAGAGGCAGAGCCATGTTAAACGAGACTAAGTTGGGAGACAATGATTGTGCTGCCTATGAAATTAGAACTGAATTAAATGGACCCCAATTAGACAGAAGTACTGTGGTTAAAGGAAAATATGAATGTTTTTACAGCCATGACACCGAAGGAATTGATGTAGGAAACACCACTGTAGAATGTGATACTATTTGGGTTTTAGAGAATGTGGGAGTTCGTAAAAATAATGATAAAGGGTTGTGTGGTCACATAACTCAGGTTGCGCCATCTCTTAATATGTTGAAAAATCAAGACAGAGGTATTGCTGATAGTTTCTGGATGTGTGGAAAAAACTAACTGTTGAATGTATTGCCTGATGGATGGATTGATCTTTGTGCCTTAGTTAGAAGCAATTAAATAGGTTACTATTATTGAATCACTCCATGATGACTATGTTAAAACCTAGAGTTAAAAGGGTTTATGATAAGGATCCTGAGGTATACCTTAATGCAATTGGACTGCTTAGAGGTCTACTTAGGGATTTCAAGGCCAGAGAGGAGGTTAAATCAGGATTTGAATCTATATTTCTGTGGATAACACCAAATATGAACTTAGAATGGATTAATTATATATGATATAATCAACAGGGATTCATTAACTATACTTAATTGGCTCTTAGTGGAGAAGGGTGGAGTTTGTGTCATGTTTGCTAGGATGACCATCATGTTGGGAGGAGGGTTGTTGGCTTTGGGTATTGCATTTTGTTGTGTTATACCCTGGTAAAGTCAATTGTGGTTCAGACAGCAGTTAACTAGATGTCTGTAAGGAGAGATGACCCTCCTGTGGTGATTGATCCTGTACCGAGTAGCCCAGGCAAGTATACTAATAAGTATGGAAAGCCTTGTAATGCGGTCGGTGGACCTTTGGACTGCCCCTTTGGGAATCCAAACTGTCTATATAGAGTAGTTCCTGGAGGTGGTTATGCTTGCCATGATTTTTGTAAGGATGGTCTACCTGTATATGCTGTATTTCCAAATTCATGTCTGCAAGGAGGATCATGTTGAAATGCTTAAATTTAGAATGATGTTGTGTCAATTTTCTTTTGTAACTGCATGTAGGTCTTTTATTTTTTTCTTATTCATTTATTATTATACTCCTTGTATTATTTTGATTTTCACATAACTGAGATAACCTCAGGCAAGGCTATTTACCTACACGCTCATGCTTCATCAAATATGTAATATTTTATCCTTATATTTTTATACCAAATTTGATCTTTTACTCTTATGAATATTGGAGATGTTTGGTCTAGTTGGTTTTCTTTAGTGTTTCTGATTGGATCTTTTACTCCTATTTCACATTGGAGATGTTTGGTCTAGTTGGTTTATATGCTTCACTTTGTTTTTATTTTTTGTATTTTCTTGTTTATCATAGGTATTTTAATTTACTATCCCAAAGTCTTATTTGTATCATTTATGTGGCTAAATAGCCCCAGAGGGGGGATTGTAGTAGTAACATAAAACACATGGATAAAATATAAAGACATAAGACAGCTGAACATTAAAGTAACGAACCACATGTTCACATTTATCATGAGACTGTGGTAATGGAGATATACTAAGAGACGTTCTGGCCCTCTTATTTTCTCCATTGTGCTGACAGACTGACCAGACACATGGGCACCTAAAATAATTGGACACACTAGACTTATAGTCTACACATTCCACTAAAAGCACACATACCAGAGAAATATGCTTAAGGCAACTGGACACTAATGACAAGAAGAGACATAGAGTCTGCCAATTCCAATAAGGACATACCAGAGAACATGCTGGGGCATTGAATTAAATACAGGGTTGAGTCATAGGCCTAGAGTATAGAGGGACATATATTATTTTTAAGACAAGCATGGGTCTGGCCACTATTATAATTTAACTGAAAGCAGATAATGGGCGTTAGTAGGCGTGAACAAGCAGGAAGCCTGAACTAAAAAGATAAGGATGGCAGGAAGAATTAGGGGAGGTATGCTTATTTGCATATGGGGTGGACCCATATGCTATTTATGTATAAATGTTGGAACCGGGGTTGGGAAGCGGTGTGTGTTCCGCGGGGTGTGTTCCGCGGGGACATGCCAGTGGGCTGTACAGTTGTAATAAAGAGCATGTTTGATTTTAAAAGTTCTGGTAAGCGTTGTATTTGAAAATGATTTTCCACGACACTCTCTCTCTCTCTCTCTAGCCCTTTGGATTCATCTCTTTATCCATACATACTGTAGCCTTTCCTCATATCAACTGTAACTACAGTATCAGATTAGACAGGACAGATCAACCAACCAGGAGTGTGTTCCCTGTCTTTCTCAAACCCTTTACAGTTTAACAGGGTTTTTACAGGATTATTGATCAGACTAATGAGCCCTAATGGCCCTGGCTGTGTGGGGAGTGTTGTGTTGGGAGGGGTGTGGTTGGTTTTAGCGGAGAGAAGCTGTGGAGTTTGCTGTGTCTCCAGGAATAGGCTCAGTCTCTACTGACATGCAATATACACTATGAGCCTGACAGGAATGCTGTCCCTCTGTCGAAAACTGAAGGTGCACAGTGTAGAAATAGAGCATATAGATCCAAAAGAGCACACATCCACTTAAAGATGTGGGCTTTTTAAGGTTGCTGTGTGATGTTGGCTCTATTTGTTTCATTTCTGTGGTAACTGGAGCCTCCTTGGCCCCGAGGATCCTCTTGCTCTTGTGCAGACAAGCAGCATAGAAATTGGGTTTTCGAACGGATAAGTGAAGCGTGATTGCATTGCATAAGCAGTTTGGCAGGAACACAATGTTCTGTTTCTAAGGTAACCAGGGACCTGTAGCCCCAGGTATCCTCTCACATCAGGGGAGTTGGTTACCCAGGTGTTTTAGGAGGCAGGAAATAGGTCACAGGAAACAGGTAACAGCTACAAGCCTTCCTTCAGTCCACCCTATAGAGAATGATAGAGGCCTCTAGTGGCCAAAAGGCTGTATTAGCATGGGCAGCTCCATTGAGTGCTTCCACCATTTGAATGTAGTCAACTGGGTGGGACTTCCAACTTCATTGGCTGATCCCTCCTGATGACCCGGTTGGAATCATGTCAGGTCATTAGGAGGGATAAGCCAATCGTGAAGAAGAAAATTGACCACTTTAGCCTCAATGGCGCTGCCCATGCTGTCAGACACTGTAATAGCACAGATACAAAGATGAGTCCACCCACACCTCAATTCCTGTGGCTCAGAAGATGTTTCCTTTCTTGGGAAATGTACCGCTAATCATCTTCCTTGTATCTCTCCCTAGGCCTGAAATCATTGTTGTTGTTTTGTTTTTTTACCTGGAAACCTTGTTATTAATGGCTGTGATGGCATAGGGCCCTAAGTCATTGGTGTTGGGTCAGGGGCCAGGAACTAGCGGTTAGAGGTCAGGGGTTATGCTACTGTGAGTGTCTGCGGTATTATAAGAGCCAGAGCTGTCAGACATTCTGCCTGTGTAGTGTGGGTTACTGCTAGGGGTGAGGAGGTGGGGTGTTGGTTGGGGGTAACCTTAGCATTTAAGTGTATTACTGTATTATGTTCTAATGTTATATGAACTCTGTAGGAGCATACAAACAGTGAAATACACTAATTACATAGAGAGATTAATTTACCAATACCGTTACGCATCACTGTATAGTCATAGGGCATTTTCAGATACTACATACTTGGTTCTTGAACTCTCCATCGGTGAGAACATTGATGATGTGTTCTGTCTGTATCCAAAGGAACATCTCATGTCAACTAGCCTGTGGTAAATACCAGTGACAGTGAGAGCTGGAGATGGTTTAAAAGGGCATAGCTGTTGGATGGCTTGTCATAACTATGAGGTTCCAAGGTTAGTGTAACGCTCTGGGCATAGTGGGTGCGAAGTCAGGCGCAGGAAGCAGAGAGTACAGGGTAGTGCTATTTATTGCACACGAGAACATAAGCCACCCCACGAAACACAGGGCGCACACAAAACAAATGCCCCAAACAGGGGGACTCAAACAGTCCGGAGAAAAACCCACACACGAAACACGTCACCATAGAACGTGCTCAGAGCAACACAAAACAATCCCGCACAAAGAGCAGGCGGGCCTACTGGCTAATATAGCCCGACTAATCGGCCTACACACAAAACAGGTGAAACCAATAAACAGAAAGGGGAAAAGGGATCAGTGGCAGCTAGTAGGCCGGTGACGACGACCGCCGAGCACCACCCGAACAGGAAGGGGAGCCACCTTCGGTAGGAGTCGTGACAGTACCCCCCCCGACGCGCGCCGACACTGGCCTTGAGGGCGACCCGGAGGGCGAGGCGCAGGGCGATCCGGATGGAGGCGATGGAAATACCTCAACAGTGACGGGTCCAAGATGTCCCCCACCGGTACCCAGCACCTCTCCTCCGGGCCGTACCCTTCCCAGTCCACGAGGTACTGCAGGCCCCTCACCCGGCGTCTCGAGTCCAGAATGGCACGTATAGTGTACGCCGGGGACCCCCAATGTCCAGAGGGGGCGGAGGGACCTCCGGCACTGTTGAGGTATTTCCATTGACGCTCCATAAACGCCCTCCATACCCGGGACGTGAACTGGGAACCTCGATCAGAGACGATGTCCTCCGGCACCCCGTAGTGCCGGAAGACGTGGGTAAATAGCGCCTCCGCAGTCTGTAGGGCTATAGGGAGACCGGGCAACGGGAGGAGACGGCAGGACTTAGGAAACCGATCCACAACAACCAGAACCGTAGTGTTCCCCTGAGACGGGGGAGATCGGTCAGGAAATCCACTGATAGGTGAGACCATGGCCGTTGTGGAACGGGGAGGGGCTGTAACTTCCCTCTAGGAAGGTGCCTAGGAGCCTTACTCTGGGCGCACACCAAACAGGAAGAGACATAGAACCTAACGTCCTTAGCCAAGGTGGGCCACCAGTACTTCCCCCTGAGACCCCGCACTGTCCTCGTCACACCAGGATGACCGGAAGAGGGTAGTGTGTGAGCCTACCGAATCAATTGATCACGAACACCAAGCGGCACGTACTTGCGACCTGTCGGACACTGAGGAGGCGCAGGTTCCACCCGTAACGCCCGCTCGATGTCCGAGTCCACCTCCCATACCACCGGTGCCACCAGCCTAGAAGCTGGAAGGATGGGCGTAGGATCGATGGGCCGATCCTCCGTGTCATAGAGACGGGACAGTGCGTCGGCCTTCGTGTTCAGGGAGCCTGGTCTATAAGAAATGGTGAACCTGAATCGGGTGAAGAACATGGCCCACCTTGCCTGACGCGGATTCAGTCCTCTAGCTGCCCGGATATACTCCAGATTCTGGTGGTCGGTCCAGATGAGAAAAGGGTGCCTCGCCCCCTCAAGCCAGTGTCTCCACATCTGCAGGGCCCTTACCACCGCTAGCAACTCCTGGTCCCCCACATCATAGTTACGCTCCGCCGGACTGAGCTTCCTCGAAAAGAAAGCGCAGGGGCGGAGTTTCGGTGGAGTATCCGAGCGCTGTGATAGCACGGCACCCACCCCAGCCTCGGACGCGTCCACCTCCACTATGAAAGCTAACGAGGGGTCCGGGTGCGCCAACACGGGTGCATCGGTGAACAGCGCCTTCAACCTATTGTAGTGCTATTTATTGCACACCAGCGAACATAAGCCACCCCACGAAACACAGGGCGCACACAAAACAAATGCCCCAAACAGGGGGACTCAAACAGTCCGGAGAAAAACCCACACACGAAACACGTCACCATAGAACGTGCTCAGAGCAACACAAAACAATCCCGCACAAAGAGCAGGAGGGCCTACTGGCTAATATAGCCCGACTAATCAGCCTACACACAAAACAGGTGAAACCAATAAACAGAAAGGGGAAAAGGGATCAGTGGCAGCTAGTAGGCCGGTGACGACGACCGCCGAGCACCACCCGAACAGGAAGGGGAGCCACCTTCGGTAGGAGTCGTGACAGTTAGGCTCTTGACATTTACTGGTCAAAGGTTGTTTGTTTAGGCCTCCTGGTTAAGAGGCAGGCCATGTATACTGAGACGAAAGAAACTAACTAAAAGAAAGAAAGAAAAACTGAAAGGTGTACAGCTAGTGTGATTCATTCAGGCCAGCCTGAATCCACAATAAAAAGTGCTCTTCTATCCTACCTTATATGGGCCTGCCTATTATTCCAACTTTCAGTACAAATAATGGCAGTCCTCTAGTGTAGTGAATGTATGTAGCCACCTCCACATTCATTTCAGTTTACACTGAATGGCTGAATAGGGATTTGTCCTTCTCTCTCTATTTGCTTCATACCACATTATTATTATCTCTGTCACACTCCCCTCCCCCCCAGGACCCAAAACTCAGCAGGGGGGTTGAGTCTCTGACATCTGATTGACAGATCAGTGATGGGGGTATAGAGAGGGGCCGTTGCTGGGGTGAGGGGTCAAGGTCAAAGGTCAGAATCCTGCTGAGAGAGGGAGAGACTTGCTAACGAGGGAAACAATGCACAGCCATGTCGTCTTCCACACAGCTCAGGTCTCGCTCTCTATTTCAGTCAACGAACTGTTGACACGTGGCAGGGGAAGAGCAAACTTATGTTTGATTACTAACAAGAGTGAATTAATCTATTGATTGGAATTAATTTGAAAATGGTCGATGTACCATGCTAATTACCATGTAAATACACAGTGGGACCACATTTATTATAAACTTTTTTTCTGAAACAGTTTGGGTCCTCAATGGTTTAAATACATTACAAACTGAAACATATCTGAAACAGTCTCAATTGCTTTTTGTAATAATATAACTCCATTCAAACTCTACATTACTGCATATTTTCATATAATCTACCTGGTATTTCCAGAAGCTAATAAGAAAGCTAGAGAATGCTATGTCTGCGGTGGAGTTCGTATAGCCAAATACTGCTCCCCTGACAGCAGCACTAGAAGTTAACTCATTCTCCAGAGATGTAAAGTAACTAATCAGCAACAGACAGAGACACAGACAGACAGACCTAAACGTTTTTAGAGATTGCGGCATTATATCACATTGCAGTGTTGTCTGTTTACCGCTAGGTGTCTCCCTTCCTGCTCCTTTCTACCTCATCTGACACACTGACACACACACATACACTACACACACACGCGCGATAACACAATCTGCCTCTTTTTACCTGCTGGTGTGTCTTTCAGATTTTTGTGTTGTTTTTTTAATCAACATGTATTATTTTGTATAAACAGAGATTCTACTATTTTCATCTTTCTTTAATCGTTTTCCATATGGCATGTGAGGGAACACCAACAGGGGACACCGACAGCAAGGACGCTGTGAGAGGCTTCTGCCCAATCTGTCTGTCTCTGCGTGAGTCTGTTTGTCTGTCTACTACAAGAGAAATAAGGATGATGTAATGTTTACTATGTAACTGTCTTTGTTTGCTTGCACAGCCTGGAAAAAAGAGAAGACTACTCTATATCCATCTCTGTCACTTAATCAGAATCAAAGGTAAAGACCTCAAACCAAATTTCTCTTTCAAAGGTATCGCAGAAAAACATCCAGAACAGTAGGCTCCAAAAATGTTATTCATATAGTTTTTCAGAAAATTTGCCAGTGTGCTATAGGCTAGAAGTCCGTTGTAGTCGTTGTCCTACTGTCTGTCTGTGACTGCCATAGTACTATAGAGGTTCAGCACGCCACTCTTCCATGCAACCTGGCTCTCGTACTACAGTACTTGCAGTAAACACTGGTGAGCCGAGTTTGCGACAGACCACGCCCCCTTGGTCCAGCTGGTGGCAACATGCGTGATGACATCACCACTGCGTTCGGCCATTGGCTGGGAGACATCTCCGTCCTGGCCAATCAGGCGTTAGCAATGTGACGTCAGCCAAGATCCCCTGTTAATTTTCTATGGGAGAGGCGGGGCTGAGAATGATCGTCGACGTCAGACAGAGCTGAATTCAGCGCCGTGATTGGCTGTTCGGTGCGAGATGAAGGTCTGTTGCTGAGAGAAAAGAAAGGAGGAGTGTAAATCAGCGAAAGGAGAGATGCAAAGGAGTGAAAGCGGTGTAATGGCACAACATTTTACACTATAACAATTATAAAGAAAACGAATATCTCAACCATTGAACAAGGAAATGTGCTCGAGAGCAGTAAAACTTTGTAGGACCCCCTCAGCCCCCCCTTCTTTCTGAATCACTCCATCCCACTTTCCCCAATTCTTCAGGTCTGCAGAGGGAGTTGACATACTTGTAGAAATCACGGATGAGCTTGTAGTTCTGTAAGTGCTCACACTATCAACGATCTATATTTTCCTTGGTGTTTTCGTGATAAGGAACGTCCCACAGTGGACTGTCTAGCCAGGGATGGCCCTTGCGCTGTCAGTTGTGGTAAACGTGCCCCATTATTTTGGAGGGGGGAGGACACCTATGCTATTCTATTGGCTAAACTCTGATTCGGTCCCTCCCTTGGGCCCACCCACACACTGTTCCTATGGTTCCCAATGCCCTTATTGGATACTGTATAGTTTGGGACTAGGCACTGGCTTTGTCTAATATCCCATAGCCATTCGCCAGATACACGTGTCAATCATGTGGACTTTGACAGCGGTCCACACCCTTTTCTTTGTACTGTTAACGCTGGTAGGCTACTGTACTTGTCAGAGATCTGTGATTGGTCAGAGAGGCCAGCTGTTAGTGGTTCATTCACCATTTTGAGACTGTAGTGGAAAAGGGACCCAGATCTTTTTTTATCCCTGTTTGAGTTGCTCTGGGAAAAATAGATGTTTTACGGAGGGAAATTAAAGTGCGAGCCCGGACCACACAGTAGCAACGGCCAGCCGAGGGATGTTACCCGCGAGCGTGCAAGCTTCCTCATCTGCAAAATAGGATCGTACATGTCTCTATTGCCAACTGAATTTTTCTGTTTGGGTGAGTTACAACTAACTGACTTGTATGTTCTTCTCCAACAAGCTAACAACAGTTACTATCAACGGTTAACGGTCGGTCTGGTTGCCCTGTTTTTCGTACTGATCGCATGTAAAGAAGAGTGACACAGCTTTCTTGCTAAGTATCAAGGAAGGGACGAGAGAAAAGAGGAGAGGGGGTGAGGGTGCACAGTCACTAAACTTTGTCAACGGATTAACTGCATAACCTGCAAGCAAGCTATAAGTAACTTTGCACTACTATTCTCCACCTCAACGTTGCAGTAAACTTGACTTTTTGCATAGCAGTAAATAGGTAATCGACCAATCTTGCATACCCCAGTGCAGCAAATACATGACACGCCAGGATTTACTATTGCTGTCCTAACTGTTTGTAAATAGTAAACGAATGGAACACTATGTCCTATATTGCCTAAAACAGTCCGGAGCAGTTGTAATGACGTTGTTGTTACTGCTACTACTACTACTACTACTACTACTGAGCAGTAGTAGCCAGATTAGCTAGCGATTTGTGACCCGCTTAAAATGAATGCTGTTTAGCTCGCTGAATTGAACTTTTGCGTCATGAACCGTCCCTGAAGTAACTGCACAATTTGCAATATATTTTAGTGTTAGAGAAAGATGTGCAAAGCTGCGTTGTGTAGAAAATGTCGTTGGGCTAAGCATTCGACACAGGCTGTTGTGTTTGTTTGCTTCTAGTAAGACAGCCTCAACTCCTTTGACATTGTGCAGTATGGAGTGCAGCGGCTCTAGTACTAGCTAGGCTACTCTTGCTCAGATCAGCGCAGAACCAAGGCCGGGGAGAAACAGCTCGTGTGCTGTCTGGCACTATGTAACGGATCCTCTCAGGCCGTGCTCCCACTTTTCTGCCCAGCTAAACTACTATCACAGCACTCTAGAGGCATCATGACTGCATTGAGCTGCAGTTTCCTTTTAGACTTTTCTACATTTGACATGTAGAGTATTTACAGAGAGTTAAACAACATTTGCAATTGGGGTATACAGACTTGTACCTTGGTGCTGTCAGTTTGCAATGTATTGCAGATTATGCATATAGAAAACCTTTGATTTTGTATCATCATCATTGCTTTCATCACTTAATTTGTGCATGCAAATGGAAATCTCTCCTAGATTGAAATGTATCCTGTAGTTTAGCAGAGCAGTTTGTCATTGATTTGGCATTGGCAGTCCTGCCATTGGGTCTCACTCATCACTGGACACCTCTGGTCCATGCTAAAGCTGTAGATCAATAACTGACTGGAGTCCTTAACGGTTGTTTCAACCTTCAATATTTCTGTTTCATCAATAATATGGACAGTGACAGCATAATTATGCCAGCAAGCAACTGACAGTATTTGAACTACGTCACAACTAAACTGATGTTCTCCACCGTAGCGCCCTCACACACTCACACACTCGTTCATAGTTCTCCCTCTCACTACACCAAAAATACCCTGACAAAATGTGTTCCTTAATGTCGCATTGTGCGATCACCCCACTCCCTCGTCGTACAGTGAGTACGTACGCAAGAGCTACTCAAGTGTGTGTGTGTGATGTGTGTTATTTTTTGCTGTTTCATGTGTGTTGGTTCCCTGGTGACCCAGTTGAAGGGTAGGATGGCCCTGTCACCACGGTAAACCACGGGGGAGAATACAGTACACTACCCTGGTACTACACCTTTTAATCCTTAGTGGTGTAGTGTATCTTAGTGCTCCCCTCTCCATCCCGTTCCCTCCACTGCAGCCCTGCGCCCTCTCAGACGCCCATAAAATACATTTCAGAGAGGGATGAACTGCAGTGTGCCATACCACACACACACACAGTATGAAGAGGTGCAGCACCAAACAAGGTAGAGACAACGTGAAGTCCCACACTCAACATATGGTGTTTTGTACACACACTCTTGTGTGACACATCTCCTGCACACGGGCAGTCGGGCACACACAGTGTACTGGGGCACTGCACTATATTCCTCACAAGTTGTTCACAAAAATTGCATTGTGGCAGTAGTTTATAACCGTGGGATAGTACAGTAATAAAGTGTAGTAGGACTAGGAACCTGCTTTTATTCTACATGTGTGCCCATGTCTACACTCTCTGTTGAGATTAGATGTCTGTATTAATTCCTCATCACAGTGTGTGTGTGTGTGTGTGTGTGTGTGTGTGTGTGTGTGTGTGTGTGTGTGTGTGTGTGTGTGTGTGTGTGTGTGTGTGTGTGTGTGTGTGTGTGTGTGTGGTCTTAGGCCAATGGACAATTGAACAGTGTGTCTGTTCTGTAAATTCCTGGTTGAGTGTTAGTGTGTGGGACTGCTCGCTGTGTGTGTGTAGTCAATGCTGCTCGTATTCCAGGGTGATCGTGTTTAGACTGAGTTCTGAGTACTAGGCCTTCACTGTCTGTGGGGCTAAATGTTTATCAATCAACCCCTTTAAGGCCAGTTCTGCCAGAGGCTCTCACAATACAGAATGGAATAATTTATATATTTAGAAGGATCTAGTTATTGGCCTTGTATTTTAGTTGGGACACTGTAGACTACATTAGATGGTACTTGAATCACATGATAAAATGTACATTGTACAATATTTGTATTGTACTGTAATAAACAGGCTAATCTCCTGTTATTGCCTTTTTTGTGATTGAGCCAGAATCAACTGATCTTTATCAAGGCCAGTAAATTATCATTGTCTTTTCCCAGAAGAAGATGCAGCATATGCTTAAAATTTCTCACAGTCAATTTCTGGAATCCAAAACAATGTATGAAGAAAAAAATGTTGGGCACATACAGACAGCTACTTTTACTTTATTACGCTTATTTTTTCAGGGACAATGCACATTATTGGGTGGCAGGTAGCCTAGCAGTTAAGAGCGTTGGGCAAGTAACCGAAAGGCTTCGAATCCCAGAGCTGGCAAGGTGGAAAAATCTGCCGTTCTGCCCTTTATCAAGGCAGTTAACCCCAAACGACAACTGCACCCCGGGCGCCGATAACGTTGGTAGAATGCATCCAGTTGTGCAATTGACTAGGTATCTCCTTTCCCTAATCTACAGTCTCGGTTTTAGCCAGCCGGCTAATTTTAGACCGTAATCCCAGGGCCGGTTATTAAAAACACTTAAAATGACAAGACTGACAATAAGCACATACAGAGCAGCATATGAGAAGTAACACTTAGCACGCAGACAGACGGCACAATAACACAAAAAACAACCAGTTCTTTGGAATTGTGGTCTTAAATGAAAATCAACATTTAGGATTGATGAAAAAAATACTAATTTTAGCCTTGGATGGTTGCTGATCTCTCTGGGCTGTATTCAACTAAAATCATGCCCATGATCAACACACTGACCTTGGCCTGATACCTCACACTCAATCTTGTACCACACACTACTTACAGGCAGTGTTTCCCCTATATTCATTTAGCAGTGACAAGCCGCCGCTGCTAAATCATGGCCCCCACTCCAAGAAATATGATGTAATATATATATATATATACAGTACCAGTCAGAAGTTTGGACACACCTAATCATTCCAGGGTTTTTATTTATTTTTTACTATTTTCTACATTGTAGAATAATAATGAAGACATCACAACTATGAAATAACACATATGGAACCATGTAGTAACCAAAACAGTGGTTCTGGTTCAGAGAATGCCAAGTGTGCAAAGCTGTCATCAAGACAAAGGGTGGCTACTTTGAAGAATCTAAAATCTAAAATATTTTTGGGGATTTAAAAAAAAAGATCTGGATGGTAAAACGTCAGTGTAAACTTAAATGACAAACAAACAGATATAAAGTATGTAGAAAAGATAAAGGAGCTATGTATTATAGATAAGATAATCTTTGAGAACTAACAATCACCAAGGCATGGGGCTACCATTGATTTTGTTATAATGTTTGAGTCACTCAGATAGAATTAGAACATGGCATAAGCTATGGCAAAAACACATTTATTGCAGGAAATTAGCTTTAAAACTGTCTGCAAATGTTCTCTCAGCCCCATGGCAAAATACGTAGAATTGCAGGAAATTAGCTTTAGAAAACCAACATTTTGTCTTTGTGGCCAATAGGAGGGCCTTTCAAATCTTTGGTCGAAGACGTGCAATTGGCCACGCCTACTACAACGCCCCCCCCCCCCCTACGCTATCTTTGCCACCGCTGCTGGGAAAAAAATCCTAGGGGAAACACTGCTTCCAGGAATAGATGAATGGTCACTAACCTTGAATTCCTAGTGTGTGGAGTAATAAAACGTAATAAAATACAAATAAAATGTAGCCTACAGTACGGCACAGTATACACACACGCTAAGGGCTCTACAGTACAACCATTTTACTCGCAAATGCGCCTAAATATTTTGCTGCGCGACCTGGAATTAAAATTTAGAACCACCGGTGTGCCTAGAAAATAAATCACCCAGATGATGATTGTTGCAAAGATAACTTCACTGTACAGCAGCCCCTGAGTGGAGAATACACTGAGCACAGATTCATGACCGTCATTGCACCATTACTACAAAGAAAACGTCTTGTTACCTCAAATATTTTCTCTACATTCCTTTGTGTGCTCCAACATTTTTCACCTTAGGCACACAGGTGCTCCTTGTAGAAAAGGTTAGTTTAGAGCCCTGCCGCTTTCTTATCAGCCGAAGCCAAGAGCATTTTAAAGACCATGACCAAACACATTTTTAAAGACCATGACCATGACCAAACACATTTTAAAGACCATGACCAAACACATTTTTAAAGACCATGACCATGACCAAACACATTTTAAAGACCATGACCATGACCAAACACATTTTTAAAGACCATGACCATGACCAAACACATTTTTAAAGACCATGACCATGACCAAACACATTTTTAAAGACCATGACCATGACCAAACACATTTTTAAAGACCATGACCAAACACATTTTTAAAGACTATGACCAAACACATTTTAAAAGACCATGACCATGACCAAACACATTTTTAAAGACCATGACCATGACCAAACACATTTTTAAAGACCATGACCATGACCAAACACATTTTTAAAGACCATGACCATGACCAAACACATTTTAATGACCATGACCAAACACATTTTTAAAGACCATGACCATGACCAAACACATTTTTAAAGACCATGACCAAACACATTTTTAAAGACCATGACCATGACCAAACACATTTTTAAAGACCATGACCATGACCAAACACATTTTTAAAGACCATGACCATGACCAAACACATTTTTAAAGACCATGACCATGACCAAACGCATTTTTAAAGACCATTACCAACACCAAACACATTTTAAAGACCATGACCATGACCAAACACATTTTTAAAGACCATGACCATGACCAAACACATTTTTAAAGACCATGACCATGACCAAACACATTTTAATGACCATGACCAAACACATTTTTAAAGACCATGACCAAACACATTTTTAAAGACCATCACCAAACACATTTTTAAAGACCATGACCATGACCAAACGCATTTTTAAAGACCATGACCATGACCATGACCATTTTAATGACCATGACCAAACACATTTTTAAAGACCATGACCATGACCAAACGCATTTTTAAAGACCATGACCATGACCAAACGCATGTTTAAAGACCATGACCATGACCAAACACATTTTAATGACCATGACCAAACACATTTTTAAAGACCATGACCAAACACATTTTTAAGGACCATGACCATGACCAAACACATTTTAAAGACCATGACCATGACCAAACACATTTTTAAAGACCATGACCATGACCAAACACATTTTAAAGACCATGACCATGACCAAACACATTTTTGGGGCTTGAGATCAGATCCCTGACTAGCTCCCTCCCCTGACTCCTCCAACATGTATCTCACCACTTCCCTACACTCACCACCTCCCTACACTCACCATGTCCCTACACTCACCACCTGCCTACACTCACCACCTCCCTACACTCACCACGTCCCTACACTCACCACGTCCCTACACTCACCACGTCCCTACACTCACCACCTCCCTACACTCACCACGTCCCTACACTCACCACCTCCCTACACTCACCACCTCCCTACACTCACCACGTCCCTACACTCACCACCTCCCTACACTCACCACCTCCCTACACTCACCACGTCCCTACACTCACCACCTCCCTACACTCACCACGTCCCTACACTCACCACCTCCCTACACTCACCACCTCCCTACACTCACCACCTCCCTACACTCACCACGTCCCTACACTCACCACCTCCCTACACTCACCACGTCCCTACACTCACCACGTCCCTACACTCACCACCTCCCTACACTCACCACCTCCCTACACTCACCACCTCCCTACACTCACCACGTCCCTACACTCACCACCTCCCTACACTCACCACCTCCCTACACTCACCACCTCCCTACACTCACCACCTCCCTACACTCACCACTACTAGGGACAGGAGGTTTTCCTCACAACGTCCCTACACTCACCACAACTAGGGACAGGAGGTTTACCACACCACGTCCCTACACTCACCACAACTAGGGGCCAGGAGGTTTACCACACCACATCCCTACACTCACCACAACTAGGGACCAGGAGGTTTACCACACCACATCCCTACACTCACCACAACTAGGGACAGGAGGTTTTCTTCTCAACGTCCCTACACTCACCACAACTAGGGACCAGGAGGTTTTCCTCACAACGTCCCTACACTCACCACAACTAGGGACAGGAGGTTTACCACACCACATCCCTACACTCACCACAACTAGGGGACAGGAGATTTTCCTCACAACGTCTCTACACTCACCACAACTAGGGACAGGAGGTTTTCCTCTCAACGTCCCTACACTCACCACAACTAGGGGCCAGGAGGTTTTCCTCACAACGTCTCTACACTCACCACAACTAGGGACAGGAGGTTTTCCTCACAACGTCCCTACACTCACCACAACTAGGGACAGGAGGTTTTCCTCACAACGTCCCTACACTCACCACAACTAGGGACAGGAGGTTTTCCTCTCAACGTCCCTACACTCACCACAACTAGGGACAGGAGGTTTTCCTCTCAACGTCCCTACACTCACCACAACTAGGGACAGGAGATTTTCCTCACAACGTCTCTACACTCACCACAACTAGGGACAGGAGGTTTACCACACCACGTCCCTACACTCACCACAACTAGGGGCCAGGAGGTTTACTGCACCACGTCCCTACACTCACCACAACTAGGGACAGGAGGTTTTCCTCTCAACGTCTCTACATTCACCACAACTAGAGACAGGAGGTTTTCCTCACAACGTCTCTACACTCACCACAACTAGGGACAGGAGGTTTTCCTCACAACGTCCCTACACTCACCACAACTAGGGGCCAGGAGGTTTTCCTCATAACGTCTCTACACTCACCACAACTAGGGGCCAGGAGGTTTTCCTCACAACGTCTCTACACTCACCACAACTAGGGACAGGAGGTTTACTGCACCACGTCCCTACACTCACCACAACTAGGGGCCAGGAGGTTTTCCTCATAACGTCTCTACACTCACCACAACTAGAGACAGGAGGTTTTCCTCACAACGTCTCTACACTCACCACAACTAGGGACAGGAGGTTTTCCTCACAACGTCCCTACACTCACCACAACTAGGGGCCAGGAGGTTTTCCTCATAACGTCTCTACACTCACCACAACTAGGGGCCAGGAGGTTTTCCTCACAACGTCTCTACACTCACCACAACTAGGGACAGGAGGTTTACTGCACCACGTCCCTACACTCACCACAACTAGGGCCAGGAGGTTTTCCTCACAACGTCCCTACACTCACCACAACTAGGGGCCAGGAGGTTTTCCTCACAACGTCTCTACACTCACCACAACTAGGGACAGGAGGTTTTCCTCACAACGTCTCTACACTCACCACAACTAGGGACAGGAGGTTTTTCTCACAACGTCCCTACACTCACCACAACTAGGGACAGGAGGTTTTCCTCACAACGTCCCTACACTCACCACAACTAGGGGCCAGGAGGTTTTCCTCACAACGTCTCTACACTCACCACAACTAGGGACAGGAGGTTTTCCTCACAACGTCCCTACACTCACCACAACTAGGGGCCAGGAGGTTTTCCTCACAACGTCTCTACACTCACCACAACTAGGGACAGGAGGTTTTCCTCACAACGTCCCTACACTCACCACAACTAGGGACAGGAGGTTTTCCTCACAACGTCCCTACACTCACCACAACTAGGGGCCAGGAGGTTTTCCTCACAACGTCTCTATACTCACCACAACTAGGGCCAGGAGGTTTTCCTCACAACGTCTCTACACTCACCACAACTAGGGCCAGGAGGTTTTCCTCACAACGTCCCTACACTCACCACAACTAGGGGCCAGGAGGTTTTCCTCACAACGTCTCTACACTCACCACAACTAGGGACAGGAGGTTTTCCTCACAACGTCTCTACACTCACCACAACTAGGGGCCAGGAGGTTTTCCTCATAACGTCTCTACACTCACCACAACTAGGGACAGGAGGTTTTCCTCACAACGTCCCTACACTCACCACAACTAGGGACAGGAGGTTTTCCTCACAACGTCTCTACACTCACCACAACTAGGGACAGGAGGTTTTCCTCACAACGTCCCTACACTCACCACAACTAGGGGCCAGGAGGTTTTCCTCACAACGTCTCTACACTCACCACAACTAGGGACAGGAGGTTTTCCTCACAACGTCCCTACACTCACCACAACTAGGGGCCAGGAGGTTTTCCTCACAACGTCTCTACACTCACCACAACTAGGGACAGGAGGTTTTCCTCACAACGTCCCTACACTCACCACAACTAGGGACAGGAGGTTTTCCTCACAACGTCCCTACACTCACCACAACTAGGGACAGGAGGTTTACCACACAACGTCTCTACACTCACCACAACTAGGGACAGGAGGTTTACCACACCACGTCCCTACACTCACCACAACTAGGGGCCAGGAGGTTTTCCTCACAACGTCTCTACACTCACCACAACTAGGGGCCAGGAGGTTTTCCTCACAACGTCTCTACACTCACCACAACTAGGGGCCAGGAGGTTTTCCTCACAACGTCTCTACACTCACCACAACTAGGGACAGGAGGTTTTCCTCACAACGTCCCTACACTCACCACAACTAGGGGCCAGGAGGTTTTCCTCACAACGTCTCTACACTCACCACAACTAGGGACAGGAGGTTTTCCTCACAATGTCCCTACACTCACCACAACTAGGGGCCAGGAGGTTTTCCTCACAACGTCTCTACACTCACCACAACTAGGGACAGGAGGTTTTCCTCACAATGTCCCTACACTCACCACAACTAGGGGCCAGGAGGTTTTCCTCACAACGTCTCTACACTCACCACAACTAGGGGCCAGGAGGTTTACCGCACCACGTAACCGTAATTGCTCTACTTTCAGGCCAGGTGTCATTCTAATGAATGAATCAGGCCATCCGGTTATTTTAGCCGAAGGGAGAGAAAGGGCCAAAAGCCGTAATGGGACGGCCAGGGGCCTGAGAGTGTGAGACAGGCTGAGGGAGTTTGTAACAGCCTCACAGGAAGTGGTTAAACTAAATACTAAAGAGGTTATGGTGTACAACAGAAAGCATTGGTTGTGTACGTGTGTGAGTCGTTTTTAGCATGGGCAAACAAACAGTTAAAACACGGTGTGTCTTAAAATGACTCTGTTGAAGAATTCTCCCAATAGCCTAACCCTCACTTCATCTCCGAGAAATGTGTGCGTGTTTACATCCGTGTGTGTGTTTGCCTCTGTGTGTGTGTGTGTGTGTGTGTGTGTGTGTGTGTGACTGTTTTTGTTTCGTTTTGCGCATCACTGAATAGTGTGCCTGACCGTGTGCCAGGGTTAACATTTTGAGCACATTAAACCAATATGAGCACATTAAACCAATATGAGCACATTACACCATGCCAGATTATTCAAAATGTGTATCTGTGTTTGCCAGTACGAAAAAGAGACAAGGAGACACAAAAGAGAGAGAGAGAGTGAAAGAAAAAGGGAAAGAGAGAGTAGGGCCGGGTGTGCTAGAACGAGTGTGGAAAATCCCTATGACTCTATATGAGAAAGGCAGACCTATTGTATAGCCGGCTTACTCTGTTCTCTCTCTCTCTCTCTCTGTCTCTCTCTGCCGTGTGTAGCCGTCTCTGTGTGTAATCAGCCCTCGGCCTCTGTGTGTGAGTGATCTCACCCTGCCCACCATAGACCACCACTGTCTGATGGGAGTTAAAAAAAATACCTGTTTATGACCCATGTATTGGTGTGTGTTTTTACCTGATGTGTAAATGTGAGCCCAGGCACACACATGCACACACATGTCGCATTGAACAGCACAGCCTGGATTGTGTGTGTGTGTGTGTGTGTGTGTGTGTGTGTGTGTGTGTGTGTGTGTGTAATACTAGAGCAGTGCTCAGATGTAAAACCGTATGTATTGAGTCATAGTGACCAAGCTAATGTATTAAATAATATGCGTTCAGTTTCTAGTTTAACCTCAATGATGATACATCTGTAAAAGCTCTGTTTAGTTAGTGGAATGTTAGTGGAGGCTCATCCACAAATGTTAGGAACTGTGGCCTTTGAAACATCGTCATTAGCTGGAGTGGGAATCATCAACACTGTTTACTTCCTCAAATTCACCCAACATTAATGTATATCCGAGACATGCATGCACATGCACACATTACATGGAGGTGAATGGTGGCGTTATGAGCCGGTTGGTGGGAAGTCATTCAGTGCAGTACACTTCCAGGTATGACATCATTTTCTAATCTCAGCCATTTTTGATGATGACGATAATAAATGACCACCTACCTTCTCTCTCTCTCTCTCTCTCTCTCTCTCTCTCTCTCTCTCTCTCTCTCTCTCTCTCTCTCTCTCTCTCTCTCTCTCTCTCTCTCTCTCTCTCTCTCTCTCTCTCTCTCTCTCTCTCTCTCTCTCTCTCTCTCTCTCTCTCTCTCTCTCTCTCTCTCTCTCTCTCTCTCTCTCTCTCTCTCTCTCTCTCTCTGTTTTTAGTCTGATTTTCAAAAGAACAAGGAAGGAAAAAGGGCAGTGAAAAAGAGAGCAGAAGACCAGGGGGCACCGGGAAAAGAAAGGAAAGGAAGAAACAGGGTAAAAATAAGACGAGCCAAAGAAAGGATAGAGGAACCGTCAGCACTCACCCCACAGAGTATAAAGGCAGAAAGGATAGAGGAACCGTCAGCACTCACCCCACAGAGTATAAAGGCAGAAAGGAAAAGACAAGGTGAAGAGATGAAGCCACTAAAGAAACAGAGGGGGCGCTCTCCCCCCTCCACACGGGCCAAAGGGGGGAAGAAGAGAGGGGCGACAGAGACCCCCCCAGAGAGGGACAACGGGAACAAACTCAGGAAGGAGAACCAAGGCAGACAGCCTCAAACCACGCCCCCCGCCCACTTGCCACGGAAACAATCCACAACCTCCTCTGAAAGCTCTCAGCAGGAGCCAATCAGAGGCAGCGAGACCCCAAAGAAGGAGGGGCCTAGAGAGCAGGTGCTGCAAAGGCAACCTGAAGATAAAGAGAAGACCGAGGACAGCAGAGGGGGGGTTGGGGGGAAATTAGGGGGGCCTAACAGCACCCCCACCTCCTCCCATAACAACACCCTCACCATCCCCACCCCCACTACCAGTCCCAGCCCTACCTCCATGTCCAGTAGGAAAACAGCCACCTTCAAGGCCAGAATCCCCAAGAAGAAGTACATCGCTGAACACTATGCTGGTAGCAACGCCCCCGGCCTCACCTTCACCCCTGCCCCCATGCACAACAGCCACAGTAACTACAGTAGTACTAGCAGTAGTATTAACATCATCAACAGCCGTAGTACTAACAGTAATAACAGTAGTAATACCATTAGTAACAGTAGTAGGACTAACACTACTATTAATGGTATTAACAGCATTAGTAACAGCATTAGTAACAGCCGTAGTAGCAGCTCAGTCAGCCTCTCGTTAGCCCCCAGTGTGTCCAATGAGGAGAGGAAGGTAGCCGCTAGCAGCCACAGCCATGGCCCGGGGGAACAGGGGATGACAGGGGCCTCCATAGAGCCCAACAATGGCAGTGTGGCCCCACAGGACAGAGAGAGAGACCCCCAGGGTGGGGAGACAGAGGCAGAGGGGGCCCCTAACTCAGTACGCTCCGTTTCGACGGATACAGCCAGCGAGCACGATCTGGAGGTGAACTCCCAGCCCAGTACCAGCCCTGCTAGAGCCCCCTACCATGGCAGCCTGCCCCCTTACTCTGCTACTACCTCCCAGGCCTGCCCCAACCAGAGCCACAGAAAGGGCAGTCTGTCCGGGGCGGATGCCCTGGCCAAAGGCCTGAAGAACCAGAGAGTTCTAGCCCGCTGTCGATGGAGAGACAGACTTAACGGAGAGCAAGGTGGGAGGGAGAGAGAGAGGGATGGACCCCTGTCTCCTATGTTCAGGGCTGGGGTGGTGCGGCGGGTGAGTGGGGGCAGCGCTGATATCCAGCTGCAGGGGGAGGAGGGGATACTCTGTTACCCCTTTCAGGGGGGGACCGAACACCCGGAGGGGGAGGAGACGAGCGTGGAGTTCATCCTGGACGCCCCCCCACCCGGCACGGCGTCCGTGGCCATCGGGACACGCGTATGTGTGCCTTTCGGAGGGGGGCGAGATGGGGGTGAACAGGGGACACCTCAGCTATACAGAGAAGGGGTGCTGTCCCAGGTAGACCCCCACCCTGCCGTGTCGTTCCCCTACAGGGTGCTACTGTGTGAGGATCGAGAGGCGCTGGAGAATGGAGGGAGGGAGGAGGAGGGAGGGATGGAGGAGGAGAGGAGGAGGGCGCAGGCCCAGGCTGTATGGGTGTCCAGACAGAGCCTGAGGCTGCTGACTCCCCCCTGGGAACTGCCTCACCCAGAGGGGGGGAGAGAGAGGGAGAGGGAGAGAGAGAGGGAGGAGAGGGAGAGAAGGGAGGAGATGGAGGTGGAGAGGGAGGTGTGCCAGCTGAGTATTGGGATGGCGCTGGGTGGGCCGATGGGAGGGGGAGCGAGGTTGGTGCACAGCTTCTCTCCAGCTGGGGTGGTGGGGGGGCATCACTATGGAAACATCCCCCCCCACCCCTCCTCGTTGGTAACGACCAGCGTTGTCAACATCACTGGAGAGGGTTACCCTGACAGAGAGATAGAACAAGAGAGACAGAAACAGCCCCAAACACCAGAGGAGGACATGGAGATGTCTAGGTTCAGTATGGACACCCAGCATCGCCACATCCTCTCCAAGCCCCTCCTCGGGGGGCATAGCTACCCCTCCTCCCAACACCTGGTCCAGGGCCTGGGCACGCCACTGGGCTCTCACCTGTCCTCCCTCACCTTGCCTGGCCCTGAGGCCCTGGGCATGACCCCCACACCACACCTACCCCCTTCCAAGAGCACCCTGGTCCCCATGGACAAGACCCCCACCCAGATCCCCACCCCTACCCCTAGAGGGGAGTCTACCTCCTCCTCAGCCTCCTCCTCGCGCTCCCGCACCCCCCTGTCGGCCGCCCTGCAGAAGTACAAGAAGGGAGACGTGGTGTGCACCCCTAACGGTATCCGCAAGAAGTTCAACGGCAAGCAGTGGAGACGCCTCTGTTCCAGAGAGGGCTGTATGAAGGAGTCCCAGAGACGAGGCTACTGCTCACGCCACCTCTCCATGAGAACTAAAGAGATGGAGGGAGCGGGAGGAGGGGGAGAGAGGGACAAGGGGAGAGGAGGAGGGGGGAGCAGTTCAGGGACGGTCACCCCCTCTGACCTGCGTGGGTTTGACTGGGATGAGACGTCCAGAGACAGCAGCGAGGCCAGCAGTAGAGGAGACTCTCGCCCTCGGCTGGTGCTGCCCTCCCTCCTACCCCATGACTTCTCCAGGTTTGACTTTGACGAGTGTGAGGCAGCCACCATGCTGGTGTCTCTGGGCAGCTCTCACTCTGGGACCCCCTCCTTCTCCCCCACCTCCAACCAGTCCCCTTTCTCCCCCGCCCCCTCGCCCTCACCCTCCCCCCTCTTCGGATTCCGTCCCGCCAACTTCTCCCCCATCACCGCCTCCTCCGTCCTCCCCCCTCCTCGTAGACACAGACACCCCAGTGCCACAGGGGGCAAGCTGAGCACCCCTGGGGGGGCAGAGAGGGAGAGGCATACCTCAGGGGTCCAGCCGTCCTTCCACACTAACCTGACCTTCACTGTCCCCATGAGTCCCAGCAAACGCAAAACAGACGTTCACCCTCCTCCCTCCTCCCACCCCCACCACGACTACCCCCCCAAACCTGAGCTGGAGCAGGGGGACCTGCACCCTGCCTCGTTCCCCATCCTCTCCCCCCAGACCCCAGCACACACCCACGCTTACACACCCACCTTCTCCTGTCCCCGAGGGGTGAGCACACCAACCAGCCGGCCCCCCTCCTCCTCCACCACCTCCCCCCCTCCCCTCCTGGTGTCCCCAACTCCCCCCTCCCCTCCAGACTCAGGCCCCCGCCGTTTCCACCCCACATCCCAGCAGGCCTTGCGGGACTCTCCAGTGATCGTGCGGAACCCGGAGGTTCCTCTGGCCAAGTTCACAGAGCGTCCGTTAGGCCGTGGGGGGGGGGGAGTAGGTGATCCTAAGAGTCTTAACAGCGTTACTCCCCAGCCTGTCTCCACTCTCCAAGTCCCTGTACCCATCAACGCTGCTGCTGCCGCGGCAACCAACGGCACCGTCCTCCTCCAGAGCCCCACCCCCACCCTAGTGCTGGTGTCATCCGCTCCGCCCTTCCTGACCTCCATCACCCCCGGTTACCCAGCTTTGGCTTGCATCTCCATCTCCACCACGCCCCCCTCTTCGGGACCCCCCCTCACCAACCCAGCCGGCCCAGGGGAAGGGGGGGGTAGGACCGAGAGGACAGGCTCGTTTGGGGGGGAGGTTCAGCAGCCAGTGGCCTGTCACCCCTCTCCTACAGCCCTGCTGCCCCTCATACTGCCTGCAGAGAACCTGCACCCCACACCATGCAAAGAGATCATCATGGGACGCCCTGGGACAGGTGAGACACACTGGGAGACAGCCTGGACATGAAGGGATGAGATGGGGTAGAGGTAAACGGGGAGGGATGAGATGGGGTAGAGGTACAGGGGGAGGGATGAGGTGGGGTAGAGGTAAACGGGGAGGGATGAGGTGGGGTAGAGGTAAACGGGGAGGGATGAGATGGGGTAGAGGTACAGGGGGAGGGATGAGGTGGGGTAGAGGTAAACGGGGAGGGATGAGGTGGGGTAGAGGTAAACGGGGAGGGATGAGATGGGGTAGAGGTAAACGGGGAGGGATGAGATGGGGTAGAGGTACAGGGGGAGGGATGAGATGGGGTAGAGGTAAACAGGGAGGGATGAGGTGGGGTAGAGGTAAACGGGGAAGGATGAGATGGGGTAGAGGTAAACGGGGAGGGATGAGATGGGGGAGAGGTACAGGGGGAGGGATGAGATGGGGTAGAGGTAAACAGGGAGGGATGAGGTGGGGTAGAGGTAAACGGGGAGGGATGAGATGGGGTAGAGGTAAACGGGGAGGGATGAGATGGGGTAGAGGTACAGGGGGAGGGATGAGATGGGGTAGAGGTACAAGGGGAGGGATGAGATGGGGTACAGGGGAAGGGATGAGATGGGGTAGAGGTACAGGGGGAGGGATGAGATGGGGTAGAGGAACAGGGGAAGGGATGAGATGGGGTAGAGGAACAGGGGGAGGGATGAGATGGGGTAGAGGTAAACGGGGAGGGATGAGATGGGGTAGAGGAACAGGGGGAGGGATGAGATGGGGTAGAGGTACAGGGGGAGGGATGAGATGGGGTAGAGGTACAGGGGGAGGGATGAGATGGGGTAGAGGAACAGGGGGAGGGATGAGATGGGGTAGAGGTAAACGGGGAGGGATGAGATGGGGTAGAGGAACAGGGGGAGGGATGAGATGGGGTAGAGGTACAGGGGGAGGGATGAGATGGGGTAGAGGTAACAGGGGAGGGATGAGATGGGGTAGAGGAACAGGGGGAGGGATGAGATGGGGTAGAGGTACAGGGGGAGGGATGAGATGGGGTAGAGGTAACAGGGGGAGGGATGAGATGGGGTAGAGGAACAGGGGGAGGGATGAGATGGGGTAGAGGTAACAGGGGGAGGGATGAGATGGGGTAGAGGTAACAGGGGAGGGATGAGATGGGGTAGAGGAACAGGGGGAGGGATGAGATGGGGTAGAGGTAACAGGGGGAGGGATGAGATGGGGTAGAGGTACAGGGGGAGGGATGAGATGGGGTAGAGGAACAGGGGGAGGGATGAGATGGGGTAGAGGAACAGGGGGAGGGATGAGATGGGGTAGAGGAACAGGGGGAGGGATGAGATGGGGTAGAGGTAACAGGGGAAGGGGGAGGGATGAGATGGGGTAGAGGTAACGGGGAGGGATGAGATGGGGTAGAGGAACAGGGGGAGGGATGAGATGGGGTAGAGGTAAACGGGGAGGGATGAGATGGGGTAGAGGAACAGGGGGAGGGATGAGATGGGGTAGAGGAACAGGGGGAGGGATGAGATGGGGTAGAGGAACAGGGGGAGGGATGAGATGGGGTAGAGGAACAGGGGGAGGGATGAGATGGGGTAGAGGAACAGGGGGAGGGATGAGATGGGGTAGAGGAACAGGGGGAGGGATGAGATGGGGTAGAGGTAAACGGGGAGGGATGAGATGGGGTTAGGGTTAGGGACATCCCAAGGATCCCAGATAGCACTGACCCAGGGCTTACAGTAACAAGGAAGGGCTGGTCGGTGACTGTTGGGTCAGAGTAGGGAAATCAGTTCAGTTTAAATGGGTATAAAATACAGGATATACTGTATGTAATGTAGGCCACATACGGACCGTTTCCACCATCTCTCGCTGGGTGTGTGTGTGTCATCATTGTTTGAAACTGGGTTTAGATAGAGAGTGGGGAAGGCCTCTGAAAGAGAGGATGGGAGGATGAATGACATTTGGGGTTTTGTCTTTGAGAGAATGCAACTGACATGAATCCTCTCAGTCCCATCTCTGCAGTGCCGTCTGACTGTAAGAAGGGGTACAGTACCAGTTAGGATACGGTATGTAGGCTACCACTGCACCAGTACGGTCAGTTCTACCATTCTGGTGTGTGTGTGTGTCAGTTTCTCTAATAAACAATAGGACAGTATTGACAGGAGGTAATACCACAGGAGAACCATAGGTGTGTGTGTGTGTGCGTGCGTGCGTGCGTGTGTGTCTAAAGAGACGGAGGGATGGTTTGGTTAGCTGCCTTTCCCCAAAGGCTATTATCTACTCACGCCACTTATCAATGACGCGTTGAGCGTGTGTGTCTGTGTGTGTGTCTGTCTCTGTGTCATGTTGTCTAGTATGAAGGGGTAAAATAAGGTCTGGGAGTTATTTTTGAATGAGTTGGTTTGGGCTCGTCCATTTTAGAGTTGTGTGTGTTTGCATGCGCACGTTACAGTGCCAGAGTGCATGTGGGTGTGTAAAGAATCCTCTGTGCTTCAAGCTCCTGTGTGGGCTCTCTTTCTCTCTCTGTGTGTGTGTGTGTGTGTGTGTGTGTGTGTGTGTGTGTGTGTGTGTGTGTGTGTGTGTGTGTGTGTGTGTGTGTGTGTGTGTGTGATCAATAAACAGTGAATCAACATTTCTCCATCTGCACTGGACCAGTGGTATGACATTTAGATGGCCTGTTGTTGTATTCAGTGTGTGTGTGATTGTATGTGTTGTAGGTCTAGCTATTTGTCTGTCTTTGCGAGACAAGTGTATGTGGGTGTTTTCTCTCTC
The DNA here is from genome assembly GCF_016432855.1 of Salvelinus namaycush. Lineage (NCBI taxonomy): Eukaryota > Metazoa > Chordata > Actinopteri > Salmoniformes > Salmonidae > Salvelinus > Salvelinus namaycush. The sequence continues at coordinate 53,852 of NW_024061150.1, forward strand.
TTGAGAGAAAGAGGGTGTGAGTTCTTGTTTGTGCATGTGGTTGTCAGAGAGAAACTAGGGAGAAGTGTGTGTGCTTACTGCGTAGTTACGATGAGCTTTGAGTGTAAAACTGCTACACACACATAACAAATAGATTAACATATTGCAGATAAAAGTGACATTATACAGTTGAAGTCGGAAGTTTACATACACCGTAGCGAAATACATTTAAACTCAGTTTTTCACAATTCCTGATGTTTAATCCTAGTAACAATTCCCTGTCTTAGGTCAGTTAGGATCACCACTTTATTTTAAGAATGTGAAATAATAGTAGAGAGAATTATTTCTTTCAGCTTTTATTTCTTTCATCACATTCCCAGTGGGTCAGAAGTTTACATACACTCAGTTAGTATTTGGTAGCATTGCCTTTAAATTGTTTAACTTGGGTCAAATGTTTCGGGTAGCCTTCCACAAGCTTCCCACAATAAGTTGGGAGAATTTTGGTCCATTCCTCCTGACAGAGCTGGTGTAACTGAGTCAGGTTTGTAGGCCTCCTTGATCGCACATGCTTTTTCAGTTCTGCCCACAATTTTTCTATAAGATTGAGGTCACGGCTTTGTGATGGCCACTCCTATACCTTGACTTTGTTGTCCTTAAGCCATTTTGCCACAACTTTGGAAGTATGCTTGGGGTCATTGTCCATTTGGAAGACCCATTTGTGACCAAGCATTAACTTCCTGACTGATGTCTTGAGATGTTCCTCCCTCATGATGCCATCTATTTTGTGAAGTGCACCAGTCCCTCCTGCAGCAAACCACCCCCACAACATGATGCTGCCACCCCTGTGCTTCACGGTTGGGATGGTGTTCTTCGGCTTGCAAGCCTCCCCCTTTTTCCTCCAAACATAACGATGGTCATTATGGCCAAACAGTTCTATTTTTGTTTCATCAGACCAGAGAACATTTCTCCAAAAAGTACAATCTTTGTCCCCATGTGCAATTGCAAACCATAGTCTGGCTTTTTTTATGGCGGTTTTGGAGCAGTGGCTTCTTCCTTGCTGAGCGGCCTTTCAGGTTATGTCGATATAGGACTTGTTTTACTGTGGCTATAGATATTTTGTACCTGTTTCCTCCAGCATCTTCACAAGGTCCTTTGCTGATGTTCTGGGATTGATTTGCACTTTTCGCACTAAAGTACGTTCATCTCTAGGAGACAGAACGCGTCTCCTCCCTGTGCGGTATGACGGCTGCGTGGTCCCATGGTGTTTATACTTGCGTACTATTGTTTGTACAGATGAACGTGGTACCTTCAGGCATTTGGAAATTGCTCCCAAGGATGAACCAGACTTGTGGAGGTCTTCAATTGTTTTTCTGAGGTCTTGGCTGATTTCTTTTGATTTTCCCATGATGTCAAGCATTGAGGCACTGAGTTTGAAGGTAGGCCTTGAAATACTTCCACAGGTACACCTCCAATGGACTCAAATGATGTCAATTAGCCTATCAGAAGCTTCTAAAGCAATGACATCATTTTCTGGAATTTTCCAAGCTGTTTAAAGGCCCAGTCAACTTAGTGTATGTCAACTTCTGACCCACTGGAAATGTCATACAGTGAATTATAAGTGAAGTAATCTGTCTGTAAACAATTGTTGGAAGTGTATGTAAGGAAGTGGAAGTGTATCTAAGTGTATGTAAACTTCCGACTTCAACTGTATACACTGAACAGAAATATAAACGCAATATAGAACAATTTCAACGACTTTACTGAGTTACAGTTCATATAAGGAAATCAGTCAATTTAAATAAATACATTTGGCCCTAATCTGGGAACCAGGCCCAGCCAATCATAATGAGCTTTTCCCACAAAAGAGCTTTATTACAGACAGAAATACTCCTCAGTTTCATCAGCTGTCTGGGTGGCTCGCCTCAGACGATCCCGCAGGTAAAGAGGCTGGATGTGGAGTTCCTGGGCTGGCATGGTTACACGTGATCTGCAGTTGTGAGGCCGGTTGGACGTACTGACAAATTCTCAAAAACAAGGCGGCTTATGGTAGAGAAATTTACATTAAATTCTCTGGCAACAGCTCTGGTGGCCATTCCTGCAGTCAGTATGCCAATTGACTAAACTGCACATTTTAGAAGCGGCCTTTTATTGTCCCCAGGTCAAGGTGCAACTGTGTAATGATCATGCTGTTTAATCAGCTTCTTGATTTGCCACACCTGTCAGGTGGGTGGATTATCTTGGCAAAGCAGAAATGCTCACTAACAGGGATGTAAATCAATTTGGGCACCAAATTTGAGAGAAATAATATTTTGGCGCGTATGGTACATTTCAGGGAGCTTTTATTTCAGCTCATGAAACATGGGACTAACACTTCATGTTGCGTTTATATATATTTTTTATAACATCATGTACTTTCACACTGGGCAGGTCACTTATAAGATGATTCCAGCCCCCCTATTCTCTACTGAATGGCTGTACAATTGAGTTAGTTGGTAGAACTCCAGCTTTGGCTAGAGGTGATATGTGAGAGAGAAGGGAGGAGGAGTGAGTCAGGTAAATTAGATTGAACTCTGTTGGAGAAGTGAGACAGAAGGATGAGTTTTCTGCAGCTTCCTTCCCCTGTTTCCACTCCTCCTTCCACCCATCCAATACAATGTTCCATTTATTCATGTTTATTATCGTCACACACACTTTAAAGTCACAGTCTGGGATTTGTGTTTCAGCCTAACAGTAGCCCTGCCACTCGGTTTGGTGAGCTGAGGGGTGGGGCTGGGAAATGTAACTACTCTCAAACTCAGACAGAACTCTGGATTCAGGAACTGCATGTGTGTTTGTAACTCAAAGTTCATTTTACAAAGGGAGCAAGAGGGTCAATGTCAGAGTAAAGGGTAGTGCTGTAAAATTGATAGAACCATTGAGAGACTACGTGAGAAAAGGATGAGGTGGAGGGAGAGAGGATGAAAGGGAAGAGTATATCATATGTGCATGATGCATTGTAAGTAGTGTGTGTGTGTGTGTGTGTGTGTGTGTGTGTGTGTGTGTGTGTGTGTGTGTGTGTGTGTGTGTGTGTGTGTGTGTGTGTGTGTGTGTGTGTGTGTGTGTGTGTGTGTGCGCGCAACCACGCATCAATCATCAAACACCGGAAATGATGTGTACGTGCCAAAACGTCTGTTGCCATGGCAAAAAAAGAAAACACTCCCATACACCGATGTACATGCACCCAACATGCAGTACAAATAGAAGCTGGCGCTATGCAGTTCCCCTTCGCAGTCAGTGGAAGTGGAAAGACACAGTCCTGCCTCTTTCGGTTCATCTTTGACATTTTAGTTAACATTTAAACATGAACGCAAGACAAGAATTCTGATGTAGCTCTCTAAATTGATTTGTAGTTGACGTTGAAGTGCTCGGGGTCAAATCTTTATTTCCAAGTTTGTACTGTTAATGTTACCACAGAACCCAGCACGAAATACACATCGCACAAAGTCATGGTAACTGTGTTTTTCTCAGGCTTTATTACCTCCTAAGGGCAATTTGCTGTACATCATATGGAACAACATGGACGCATAAATAGTACTCTGATAAACAACTTAGGCCTCTACATTACATTCCCATTTTGACACGCCTACTCCAACATTTTGATTTCAGAATCTGACTGTTCTCTAAATAATTCAAATCAACGGTTTCACTTCTTATTCTAGTTAGGCTATGTGCTCCACCTTTAAAGTGACCACCTACAGCATTAGCCTAGTTCTGGCCAGGCCCGGTCAAACAAGGTTATGCCATTACTTTCTGGAATACAAATCTACTGTATGTAGCATGAATGAACCTTTTGTAGTGAGGTTAGGACTGTGCGTGTGGTTGGTGCATGCTTCATACAGAGTCTATTAGAACTAAATGATCCTTCTCAGCCCTGTGTTAGTTAGTAGACCCCGTTAGTTTCTCACAGAGCCAAATGGAAACAGATTTGCGATGGAAACTCCAGCCTTCTCTGTGATTATGAGGTGAAATCTGGATAGTCAGTGCTTCACGGCCAGCCTGACTGGGCTTAGTGCCTTCACACACATCTACCCAACACCAGGCGGGCACACACAGACCCCCGAATCTGGGCACACACACACACACACACACACCCACCACCGGGGCCGGCCAGGCACAAACACACACACAGATGCAGCACAGGGCACGCCACGCACACACACACCCAACACAGGGCACTCACTTATACACACACCCAACACAGGGCACTCACTTATACACACACCTAACACAGGGCACTCACTTATACACACACACCCAACACAGGGCACTCACTTATACACACACCTAACACAGGGCACTCACTTATACACACACACCCAACACAGAGTACTCACTTATACACACACACACACACCCAACACAGGGCACTCACTTATACACACACACCCAACACAGAGTACTCACTTATACACACACACCCAACACAGGGCACTCACTTATACACACACACCCAACACAGGGCACTCACTTATACACACACACCCAACACAGGGCACTCACTTATACACACACACCCAACACAGGGCACTCACTTATACACACACACCCAACACAGGGCACTCACTTATACACACACACCCAACACAGGGCACTCACTTATACACACACACCCAACACAGGGCACTCACTTATACACACACACCCAACACAGGGCACTCACTTATACACACACACCCAACACAGGGCACTCACTTATACACACACACCCAACACAGGGCACTCACTTATACACACACACCCAACACAGGGCACTCACTTATACACACACACCCAACACAGGGCACTCACTTATACACACACACCCAACACAGGGCACTCACTTATACACACACACCCAACACAGGGCACTCACTTATACACACACACACACTCAGGAAAAGCAACTGGAGACCCGTCTCTTCCCCTCTCCTTTCTCTGTCTCGCTCTGCCTTTCCCAAACCACAAAAAGCGCCCATTCTCCATGTTAACCCTTCGCTCCATCGCACTGCAGTCTCCTCCTCTCCCTCTCGCCATCCTGGTCTACCCGGATACAGATACCCGGGAATAACAACACCCCCTCCCCTTTACGTAACACTTAAAGCCTCGCACTGGCTCCCAGACCATGGCAACAGACTACCACACATCTGGATAGACTAACACTCATTCATATCGTTATATTACCATGTATATATAGTCAAATACACAAGGGCAGGCTTATGCGTCACTATTGTACTTCATAAAACATATATTTTTTGGGGGGGGAGTCTAAAAAGTAAATTTTTATTGTTCCTCTGAGGTACAGGTGCTCTCCGACCTAAGTTAGACTTAGCTTTACTTTAGGAGAGGAGTTTTTATTTTAGGCAGGTCGAACATCTCTCTTCCCGCTCTCTTCCTCTCTCTCCTGCTCGAGTGTTTTCCCAGGCTGTCTGGCATGGCTCTGTCCGTCTGCTGGTGCTTTATCTGCTGGCTCATACTGCCTCTAGGTGGACAAACACACACATTACATCTCAGCCATGGAACAGGGACAGGGGAGGACGGCGCACCTAGACGCTGATCTGGAGTCAGTTTGGTGTGTTCCCCCTATAATGGTTAAGGTTAGGATTTGGCAATGTTGAGTTGATCCTAGATCAGTGGCTAGGGAGTGGGAACAGGAGAAGTACTGTGCTCTGGAACAGGGTAATGCTCAATGTTAGTGCGCATGTGTCCTGTGTCTGAAAATAACAGACGATAAAGAGCTCGACTGTCGATGGTGGATATGTGTGTACTGAAGAACACTGAGCATCTCTTGTACCCATGTCCATGATTTGTCTGGGCAGGCTGGATCACACACTGAAACACACACAGCTCATGGTCTCAGGAAAGCTTCAGGTTGACGTGACGCACACTAGTTCTGTTTTTTACAGACGCCGAATTCCATGATTTGATTACGCACGAAGAGATGACATCATAACGCTCTGTCTCTAGGGAAGACACAGAGGCCAGGTGGAGGGTGGTGTGTGTTGTGGTGCGTTCAGTGGGCCATTGGTCTCCACAAGTGACATGTGGACTTGTGCCCAACATGACTGTTACCATGGTAACTGTGAAGGGTGGAGAATCGAGTTATAATTGGATAGAGCAAATGATTGGTAGGAGGAAGGAGAGAGAGGGGGAGAGATGGATTTGGGGAGTGGGAGAAAGTGGGCGGGAGAGAGAGAGTGTGGTGTGCCCCTATATGTGATGCCAGGTGAGAGTGGGAGTCAGGGTGGGTGTTGGAGGGAGAAAGAGGCGAGAGAGAGAGAGACTGTGGCGTGCCCCTATATGTGATGCCAGGTGAGAGTGGGAGTCAGGGTGGGTGTTGGAGGGAGAAAGAGGCGAGAGAGAGAGACTGTGGCGTGCCCCTATATGTGATGCCAGGTGAGAGTGGGAGTCAGGGTGGGTGTTGGAGGGAGAAAGAGGCGAGAGAGAGAGAGACTGTGGCGTGCCCCTATATGTGATGCCAGGTGAGAGTGGGAGTCAGGGTGGGTGTTGGAGGGAGAAAGAGGCGAGAGAGAGAGACTGTGGCGTGCCCCTATATGTGATGCCAGGTGAGAGTGGGAGTCAGGGTGGGTGTTGGAGGGAGAAAGAGGCGAGAGAGACTGTGGCGTGCCCCTATATGTGATGCCAGGTGAGAGTGGGAGTCAGGGTGGGTGTTGGAGGGAGAAAGAGGCGAGAGAGAGAGACTGTGGCGTGCCCCTATATGTGATGCCAGGTGAGAGTGGGAGTCAGGGTGGGTGTTGGAGGGGGTGGAAAGTCAGGGACTTCACGTAGAGCCTCATGTCAGAGAACAGGAAACACCCACAGAGAAACTGTACATAAACGCACAGACACACACCCGCAGCATAGATAAACACCTCATACAGTGTGAAGATATTCCTGTAGACACAGAGTATTATGCAGTCCCTCAATATGTAGCTTTTGGATTGGATGAGAACAAACTCCTACACAGATACAGGGCAGAGCTCCACCAATCAGAGACAGGAGAGGGAGATCGTTAAGCTTAGCTGAGGGGTCTCTCTCTTTCGAGATTTTCTCCCTTTAATTTCAACACTCTTCTCCATGTCCTTTCATTTTGTCCTGAGGACTAGTGGTCTGTCACTATTCAGTCAAGTCTGCATGGTGATCTATTAGGTCTCTCAGAGGGAGAGGAGTATTCAGCCCAAGTAATCTCATCATTCTAGGTTTAGTCTATCCTCAATTTAATGGCTTGAATGTCTATTGATAATCTCTTGTATTTCCTGCCTGTGGTTCCGTGATCTGTCTGCACCCGCGTGCTGTTTCATTTGTTGCTACCTGACATTCTTTCCTACCAAACATAAATGTGTGTCACATAGCCTACATAACAAAATGACTCTTGTTTCATTTGCATATGTTTAAAGCCCCCATGCAGTCTTTTTATTTTTATATCATCACTGTGGGACCAATTCAGACAGGAAATGTATACCTTTCCTACGCACACCTTTCCTATGCACTTCTCAGTAGTTGGTATTCACACTTACCTTATGCCAGGTGCATAACAGGCTTTGCCGGCTTGGTTCCCTTGCACTGCCTGCGCTAAATACATTTTATTCAACTGCTGAAAACCCACCCACTTGCCGGCCAACAGATTTTCTCGTTTAGTTTTGATTCAATGTATCTAAAGCCATCCCTTTAAATGTGGCACCTTTAATTAGAATTGTCTCGACAGACTATATGGAGGGAACAGTTCAGATTATTAGGGATCAATGACAGAAAGACATGAAAATATGTGTATATTCATCTCTGTTTCATCATCTTGTAGATTATTTAGGGTTAGGAAAGCATTTATAAACTCATAAAAAACAGGCTTGTAGAGGCTTTACGCACAAAATATATGGAACAAAAGTATAAAACGCAATAATTTCAAAGATGTTACTGAGTTACAGTTCATAGAAGAAAATCTGTTCATTTAATACATTCATTTGGTCCTAATCTATGGATTTCACATGACTGGGAATACAGATATGCATCTGTTGGTCACTGATACCTTTAATTAAAAAAGGTAGGGGCGTGGATCAGAAAACCAGTCAGTATCTGGTGACCACCATTTGCCTCATGCAGCGCGACACATCTTCTTCGCATAGAGTTGATCAGGCTCTTGATTGTGGCCTGTATTTATATTTTTGTTCAGTGTAGTTTAATAACAGTGTACCCTCAGTGACAGGGCTGTAACCTCCCCTCTCTCCCTCTGGCGCTCTCTGTAGCGGTTTATATGTATTGACATGGTCAGAGCTCAGGGCAGTTTCAAAGCTGTATTCTCTCACATTTTTCGTCGAGGTCGGGTCTAATGCCCATTCGTTTAACCGTTCACTTAATGCCACAGGCTTGGGTATTCCCATGACAGAAGTGACTCCCTCAGAGACTGGAGAGAAAATCCCAGCTGAATGGACAACACAATGAATGACAGATTAGAACACTTCAAATAATAAGGCTGTTTCGACTGCCATTTAAATGTTGATAAAGTTAATCTTTCAAAGAAAAATCCTGATTTTTTCATTTAAGCAAAAAGGTAGGATGCTGTTGACAGTAGCTGAGAGCAGATACTGTATGTCTGTCTTTCAGTAGTGGTTCTGGAACGGTTAATATAAGTTGTTTACTATGACAACAACATCTGACTCATCTGAGCTAGTAGCGCTCGCTGTGACCTTATTGGCTGGCTCCCAAAGCTCCCTGTGAGATGACTGGCTAGAAGAGGGAGATTAGACCCTCCCTCTATTGTATTTGAACAGAACAGTTAAAATAAAATGTACACTGTGCTGGAGGGTATTAGACACACTATTTGTCATAGTTTAGACTGTGTGTTATGAAGTACGCTATTTGCAGCCATTAGTGAAAATTGTGTGTAGATGTACTGTGCCAACACACTCAATTTGTCATAATGTGTGTATGTTTGCACGTGTTATGAGTTTTCTATTAGCAGCAGTATTTAGTGATAAATGATATGTAGACATCTATAGGCAACCTTTTTTCCAGTAATATGAGTTGCAGTCAGTGCCCTTAGTAGTTGGTGTGTGTGTGTGTGTGTGTGTGTGTGTGTGTGTGTGTGTGTGTGTGTGTGTGTGTGTGTGTGTGTGTGTGTGTGTGTGTGTGTGTGTGTGTGTGTGTGTGTGTGTGTGTGTGTGTGTGTGTGTGTGTGTGTGTGTGTGTGTGTGAGTGAGAGAGAGATCCATCTCCCCCATCTCTGGCCTCTCCACCCTTCCTCCCATAAGAGAAGTTCTGTTTTCCCTCCCTTTCTCCTCCCCTCTACACAGAATGACTGTTAGTTTATTTTTACACTGATACGGTCTCCTCCCCTCTACACAGAATGACTGTTAGTTTATTTTTACACTGATACGCTCTCCTCCCCTCTACACAGAATGACTGTTAGTTTATTTTTACACTGGTACTCTCTCCTCCCCTCTACACAGAATGACTGTTAGTTTATTTTTACACTGATACGCTCTCCTCCCCTCTACACAGAATGACTGTTAGTTTATTTTTTACACTGATACGCTCTCCTCCCCTCTACACAGAATGACTGTTAGTCTATTTTTACACTGATACTCTCTCCTCCCCTCTACACAGAATGACTGTTAGTTTATTTTTACACTGATACGCTCTCCTCCCCTCTACACAGAATGACTGTTAGTTTATTTTTTACACTGATACGCTCTCCTCCCCTCTACACAGAATGACTGTTAGTCTATTTTTACACTGATACTCTCTCCTCCCCTCTACACAGAATGACTGTTAGTTTATTTTTACACTGATACGCTCTCCTCCCCTCTACACAGAATTACTGTTAGTTTATTTTTACACTGATACTCTCTCCTCCCCTCTACACAGAATGACTGTTAGTTTATTTTTACACTGGTACTCTCTCCTCCCCTCTACACAGAATGACTGTTAGTCTATTTTTACACTGATACTCTCTCCTCCCCTCTACACAGAATGACTGTTAGTTTATTTTTACACTGATACTCTCTCCTCCCCTCTACACAGAATGACTGTTAGTCTATTTTTACACTGATACTCTCTCCTCCCCTCTACACAGAATGACTGTTAGTTTATTTTTACACTGATACGCTCTCCTCCCCTCTACACAGAATGACTGTTAGTTTATTTTTACACTGGTACTCTCTCCTCCCCTCTACACAGAATGACTGTTAGTTTATTTTTACACTGATACTCTCTCCTCCCCTCTACACAGAATGACTGTTAGTCTATTTTTACACTGATACTCTCTCCTCCCCTCTACACAGAATTACTGTTAGTTTATTTTTACACTGATACGCTCTCCTCCCCTCTACACAGAATGACTGTTAGTGTCACGCCCTGACCTTAGAGAGCCTTCTATTCTCTAATTTGATTAGGTCGGGGTGTGACTAGGGTGGGTACTCTAGTTTTTTTATTTCTATGTTGGCCTGGTATGGTTCCCAATCAGAGGCAGCTGTCTATCATTGTCTCTGATTGGGGATCATATTTAGGCAGCCTTTCCCACTTGGTTTTTGTGGGATCTTGTTTGTGTATAGTTGCCTTGAGCACTGCATAGCTTCACGTTCGTTTTGTTCTTTATTGTTTTTTGCCGGTTCACGTAATAAAGATGATGAACCCAAACCACGCTGCATTTTGGTCCGATTCTTACAACAACGTTCGTGACAGTTAGTCTATTTTTACACTGATACTCTCCCCTCTACACAGAATGACTGTTAGCCTTTTCTCAATAGGGGGTGCTGTTTGCACTTTGTAATAATTTCGTTCCCAAATTAAACTGCCTCGTACTCAATTCTTGCTCGTACAATATGCATATTATTATTACTATTGGATAGAAAACACTCTCTAGTTTCTAAAACCGTTTGAATTATATCTGTGAGTAAAACAGAACTCGAGTTGGAGCAATTTTCCTATGAGGAAGTGAGAAATCTAAAATCTGCAGGCTGTTCTGAGGTCGGTTTATTAATTTGCATGTCTTCTATTGGTTGAGATGCACTGCATATGCCTTCCCCTGGATGTCAGCAAATAGTGAGAATTGAAATGGAGTTGCTAGGCAGATCTGAGGCCTTATAAATGGGCTGGCAACGTGGGGTCCTCTCTTTCTTTCCTTCGCCATGACGCAAGACAGACCTCAGGATGGCGTTCTAGAAAGCTCCCGTTATAGCCCTTAGATATATCCGGCTCTGATTTTATTCGATATATGTGTTAAAGACATCATAATGTTGTTATTTTAAACCGAGTTATATCAGTTTATATCAGTATATTGCGATTTTCGGGTATTTATTTGTGCTGCGTTCTAGTGAGTTGGGCACGTCTGGCCCACATGGCTAATGTTTACTGCTAATTCCAAAGTTGAAGGCGACAATCTACAACCGAGCAACGATTCTTTTGGAAAAAGGACAACTTGCCCAAGATTCTGATGGGAGCTCATCAAAAAGTAAGAACTATTTATGATGTTAATTCGTTGTTCTGTTGAAAAATGTAAAACTCATATTCCGCCATTAATTTCGGTGCGGTCTCGCTTTAACGCACGCTGTATGTCGTAGTAACGTTAATTTTAAAAATCTAACACAGCGATTGCATTAAGAACTAATGTATCTTTCATTTGCTGTTCAACCTGTATTTTTTAGTCAAGTTTAAATTTAGTTACTGATTAGATTAGGTGCCTCTCCCAAGATTTCTCCCGACATATTGTTGGCAGCTTGGCTACTATTCTCATTGTATAACCACGATTTGTGCCTATAAATATGCACATTTTCGAACAAACTCTATATGTATTGTGTAATATGATGTTATAGGACTGTCATCTGAAGAAGTTTGAGAAGGTTAGTGAAAAAATTAATATCTTTTGCTGGTTTATTCGTTATCGCTATTGTTGGCTTGAATCAATGCTGTTGTGTGGTTGGCTATTGTAGTAAGCTAATATAATGCTATATTGTGTTTTCGCTGTAAAACACTTAGAAAATCTGAAATATTGGCTGGATTCACAAGATCTGTGTCTTTCATTTGCTGTACGCTGTGTATTTTTCATAAATGTTTTATGATGAGTATTTAGGTAATTCACGTTGGTCTCTGTAGTTATTCTAGTTGCTTTGGTGAGAGTTGTGATGGTGGCTGCAATGGTAAACTATGATTTATACCTGAAATATGCACATTTTTCTAACAAAACATATGCTATACAATAAATATGTTATCAGACTGTCATCTGATGAAGTTGTTTCTTGGTTAGTGGCTATTTATATCTTTATTTGGTCGAAATTGTGATAGCTACCTATGCAGGAAAAAAATGGTGGGAAAAAAAAGTTGTGTCTTTTGCTATCGTGGTTAGCTAATAGATTTACATATTGTGTCTTCCCTGTAAAACATTTTAAAAATCAGAAATGATGGCTGGATTCACAAGATGTGTATCTTTCATCTGGTGTCTTGGACTTGTGATTTAATGATATTTAGATGCTAGTATTTACTTGTGACGCTATGCTAGGCTATGCTAGTCAGCTTTTTTACTGATGGGGGTGCTCCCGGATCCGGGATTGTGATGAAGTAGAAGTTAGTCTATTTTTACACTGATAATCTCTCCTCCCTCTCTTCCATTCCCACCAATTTTTCCCTGTTTCTAAAACCTCCACCTCTCATTTTCTTTCTCAGTCCTGGTTTGTGTGTAAGTGCGACTGCGTATGTGTGTACAGGTGTGCATGTGTGTACACGCTTGTGTGCTTGTATCTGTTAGAAAGCGTGTGTGCTTGTTGTGTGTGTGCATGATGTGTGTGCTCAACATATACACACACACACATTTAAAAGTCAGTCTGGGGGATGTTAAGCTGCACTATGGAAACATTTAGAAAATATATGATTTTCTGGGATCGAATGGGCTTTTTATGGTGGAAAATGACATCATTGCTCGCCTCCCCTCTCCGTCTCTGACTAATGACACGGAAACTGAGAGAAACGCTCCACAAACAACTCGATCATTTACCACTCAGTTTACATGCCAGTGTGTGTGCCAACCACGCATAGCAGTGTGTATGTGTGTCGCGTATACGTGGTTAAATAACATGTTGTAATAGAGTGAATAATTGTCCAACCATCTGATTTTATGGTGGTGAAACTGTATTTCATCGTTCCACAACCATTAGGCTACTTCTAATACTCATGACTACCATTATGTAGAACTGCTGCTGCTGTACTGCCACTATTTAAAACACAATGGTAGTGGAGCAATTAGTTGAAGAAGTAGTAGAATAGTAATCTAGTTGGAAAAGACACTAGCGTTGGTTCCTCTAAGCTTCTTTAATGCTGCTAATTACTCATTACCAATACTCTGTCTCTTTTTATCATTCCTGTAATTCAGTCACATGGTGTGTGTGTATGCACTGCTGAGTCATAAAACACATGACTGAGCACTGAGCACCAGTTATAACATCAGAGAGTAGGCTACATTAGATGATGCTAGATGACTGGTTGATGTTATTACACTGTAATAACCCTACAGGCTCAGAGGATAAATTACATGATTCCTGGAATGTGGAAGGGAATTGTCTGGAAATATTATTAATGATTTTAATAACAAAAAGCCCAAAGATACAGATAGTGTGGTCTCACAGGCTTCACCGGGTTGTCACTAGTTGCCACAGCTACAAAGTCATAAACCCTGCCTATTTCTACAATTGATCTTCTTAAAATGTGATTTTAAACCTAACTCTAACCTTAGTGGAACTGACAGCATTTTAGCAACATGACATTTTATTTAAAATATCTGTTCATATACACCCCCAGGAAGAATATTACACTTTTTTATTCTAAGCGAACACTTAGATATGGTAATGTTCATGTTAATGTTCATGTTTTCATAAATTAATAGAATGTTTGGGAATGATGAGGTAAGGCATTTGTGAAAATTCTATAGCAATATAGAGTGGGAAAGCGGCCATGCGTTTGGACAATTAATAGATACTGCAGTAAATAAAACCTAATAAAAACATACAGTACCAGTCAAAAGTTTGGATACACCTACTCATTCCAAAATATTTGTACTATTTTCTACATTGTAGAATAATAGGGAAGACATCAAAACTATGAAATAACACATATGGAATCATGTAGTAACCAAAAAAGTGTTAAACAAATTTGAGATTCTTCAAAAGTAGCCACCCTTTGCCTTGATGACAGCTTTGCACACTCTTGGCATTCTCTAAACCAGCTTCTTGAGGAATGTTTTTCCAACAGTCTTGAAGGAGTTCCCACATATGCTGAGCACTTGTTGGCTGCTTTTCCTTCACTCTGCAGTCCCCACCCAAGCTAACTGGCTAGCTTGCCACTTCCAGACACAAATGAGAGAACACCAAACTCTGCCTATTTTAATCACCCTAGCAGAGTTGGTTAGGCTGTTTACAAGTTGTCTAGAATGTTCTTGACTAACTATTACTTTTTCCCCCCTACGTTTACTGACACCGGTCATATTCAGCGGATGTTGTGCGTTCGTAAATTCATCAGTTATTCTGCGCTCTGGCACACTCAGACAAGAGTGCTCAGAAATCAGAGTAAAGGGGCATACCTAGTCAGTTGTACAACTTAATGCATTCAACTGAAATGTGTCTTCCGCATTTAACCCAACCCCTCTGAATCAGAGAGGTGCAGGGGGCTGCCATAATCGACATCCACGTCTTCGGTGCCCGGGTGACAGTGGGTTAACTGCCTTGTTCAGGGGCAGAAAGACAGATTTTTACCTTGTCAGCTCAGGGATTCGATCCAGCAACCTTTCAGTTACTGGCCCAACACTAACCACTAGGCTAGCTAGATAGCCAGAGTGAAATTGCGAACGCAAGATATATGCTAGCTATCTGGATGGCAGTCATTCATGTTCTTGCTAGCTAACCAAATGACACCTGCATCTCTAGCTGTGAAAAGCCACCGAAAAACGATGAGGGGAAAAAGTCACTCACCCACTCCTCCAATGGCATGACATGACATCTTCCTAGCAGCTAGCTAGCTAGCTAACATTAGGCTCTGTGTTTTTAGATTGCTACATAAATAGATACAGTAGCCTATTAGCCACGTTATGACTGACTTGTGATCATTGCCCTTGCTAGTTTGATTGTATTGACATACCAGCCTTTGTCATACCAACATTTGTCAGTTTTTGTCCAAAATATTGAGTCATTGAAACTGAAACAGTGCATCCTGAATGGAGGCAGAAAACAATGTACCAGGCCAGCTGTGATTTACAACCTGATAGCAATATTTTTGGACTACCAAGAAGTGTATTAGTGAATTATATTCATGCATTGAACTGCATCCATCTATTCTGCCAACAATGCCTTAGTGTACCTCATGGAATGTTGAGTTAAATAGAACCTATTTTTAAAACCTTTTATAAAAGTTGTTTTTGTAGCATAAACTTGGAATTTTATATTTTTAACTGATACTATTGTGTTTGTTTCATATCTACAAAGTAGTTAAAACACTTGTCATTTGCACTTTAACCACACTGCTAATCTTGCCTAACCTTACATTTTTACCATAGTGCCAATTTTGACTTTGTGGCTGTGCTATCTAGTGGAAACTGCTTCACAGCTACACTTCAAAGAGTTTGATTTCTAGAGCGCCCCCTATGCAGATGGGCGAAGTCGGTACTGCATGTCGATTTTTACTGTTTTTGGTGAGGGACCTTATTTAAACTTCTGTCAAGCGATTTGTTGTCCTCCATCTGAGTGTCTCTGTTCGATTTGCTTGCTCTGCAATCAATCTAGCATACTACCTAAAATAGACCAATGGGGATGGGACATGGGCGGGATTATGAATAGTAATTATTGCGGTATGAGTCAGGTTGGGCAATTTGGGATTTGTAGCCAATAAATGAACGCCAGATACGTCACGGTGGGATTGAATAACAACAGCCAATACGAAGTCATGTCCCAATTTTATATGTTATTTTTTAGGAGCTCTATTTCATTGCAGCTATCAGTGACTGACTGATCGAGTGAGATTTGCATATGACTGACATTCCAGTGCATATTTGAACCAATCAGCGGTCACGGCGGCGGGATGACAGGTGGCTGCCTTGACCAATGGCGGAGTTTAGATTAAGAGAAAAGGGCGGGGCACGGTTGGGCGAGGTTGACACACTGAAAGAGCGAGAGGGGGCAGCCTAGTTTACAACAAGAGGAACAGGGAGGGAAAAAGAAAGAAAGGGCCAGACGAAGCTAGAGAGGACAAATCGTGGGAAAGAGAGTTGAGCTAAAGTGAGGAGATGTTATGATACTACGATAACTTTTCTACTACAAATACCTGCCGAGCTGACAGGAGTGGGCGCGCGCGAAGTGACCTGCTGCAGGCGGAGATCGCACCGGACCTCGAGCTGCTATTTCTATAAAGCCCCCGATTCCACGGATCTGTGTCAGAGTATCTCCGGCTGGCCTCTCGCTTCGGTTTCCTGCCTTTGAGCTCAATCCGGTCGTTTTCTGTGGTCCAAGGGGAGCAGCAACCAACACAGAACAGTGCTGTGGTCTCGCCCCACTTTCTGTCATTGGGGTCCGAGTTATCATCATCATCGCCGCTGCTCATGACAGCGTTGGAGTGAAATACTTCTGGCAACTATATTTTCAGTCAATGACCTTTTTGAGACGTTGATAGATACGAGGCAGGGGTGTGTGTGGGAGCCGACTGAGGCCAAGGTGGTGTTTAAAAAAATATTTACGTTAGTGGGGGTAGTGCATTGGTGGCTAGCCTTCAAGAAAACCCCAAAATGGGTATTTGGATTTAACCAGCAACTGGAGAGCCAGTGGGATATGGGAGATGGATGACCAGTTTTACGCACACCTGCATATGATCCGCCTTGTGTGGTAGAAAGTTAATTGATGGTGAATACGATTTCACGTTACTTTACTTTTTGAATATGAGTTGGTGCCAAAGCAATAGAATATCAATGTTGGATGCTGACAGTGTTTGTAAACCATACGGCTAAACAGGCAGGTGGCTAACGGTTTTGGGAGTAAAAAATGCAGGTGTATTCAGACAGGTTTTTGTCAATTTAGCTACCATTTTATAGATCTAGCACGCAGCAGTCATTGTTCCTCAAATAATTTAAGTGGTTTCATGGTGTGAAGAAAAACATTAGTAACAGACCTTTGTTGTTGTGTAAAGGAAGGGTAGTGACATGAGGACAACAATTGCGTTTCTTTGACTGCTTTCTGTTTCTGTTCTGCGGGTGCAGGGCCAGGGGCGTTCCCGAGGGTGTTATTTGGACCGGTGCACTTGAGGCTCGGGTTGCCTTCTCGAGTTGAACCTGGCTGTATTTTGAAGTAGCACAGGTTATTTTGACTGACAATTGCAGTGCTACTTGCGTCAATGTAGACTGCAATAAACCCCGTCTGTGGTGGCCAGCTAACGTAAGATAAACAATTGGGGTTGTCACTTGTCCTCCAAACTTCAGCAAGAACATCCAAAGTAAACGCATGATGTTGCTCAGCATAGCCTGCACTGGAGTTTGATGGCAAATAGCTGCTGCTAGCCTGTGTTAATTCAGCTAACTAGTAGTTGTGTATAACGTTACACACGGTCCGATGCATACGCATTTGATTGATAGATTCAGACAGATACAAATCCCTTCAATAAACAAATCTAGCAGGATTATGAATTTGATAGCTTTGTCATTTTGAGCATTTGCATAACAACTAGCTAGCCAGCTTGCTATCCACTGCTAGCAATTCATGTTAGCTAGCTTGGACGACACTGACAGACATTCTTGGTCGACTACATGCAATACATAGAATACTCCGTAGATCGTTACTGCCCTAAACAATTTTCTAGACTTTCGCACCATTTGTACACTGCTAGACTGAAGCGAGTACGTGTAGAGACACGTTGAACGTGGCCGCGAGGATAGCGTATGTCTCGGACTGATGTGACAATTTACTCCGTAGATGAGGGTGAGGCCTAGTTAACCTATTCATGACCGCAGCACTCCAGTAATGTAAACAAACAGACGAGGGTGCATCAGGGGTTATTAGACCAAGAGGAACACATATTTCTCCGATGATATTTAACGTATTGTCGTATCTTCTGTATCCTGTTGAAACTTGTGACTACTGACTAGTTGGCAATCCATTTGACATGTTATTCCCCGTATTTCATTTTCTGCACTGGGGAAATTGAATTGCTATCGTCAATGCGCGTGAACAAATAGGCTGCTCGCAGAGAATGCGGCATTCGGAAAAGATGAACGGGTGAGCTGGTCTCATGTTGTTGACCGATACGCCTGGCACTTTATTTTAATCAGAAATCATCATTTACAGATATATCTGTACGTCACCATAAATCATAATAGCAGTGCGACTATTGCAGTGAAAGTTGTGCGTGATGACCGCAATCTGAAGATAAACGTCAGATGCAGGCACTATCGAGCACTGTTGCCATCCACTATACGATCTTGGATCACTGATGAATTTCTCAACACATGGATTTTTATCTGATGTTGTAAAGGGACGTTTTCAAGGACCCTTTTAAATTGAGACTCGTTTTTGGAAAAACACCATAAAGGACTCTTTTTCAACCATGTATTCATCAGAGAGCCCTCAATATCTCCGTCAAGGACTGAGCATGTTTGGTCAGTCATGGTCATTTACTACTTCCATGTGTTTTTCATATTTGTCTCCAGCACCATTTTGAATATTGTAGCAGTATGAATTTGCAGTGAGATATACAGGTCTTTCTCATAGCTGATTGATACTCGCATGGATCAGCTATCTGCTGGTGAGTTTCCAGAGGTGTCCCGTATGGGGAGCAGCAACAGCCTTGAGTATATACCTGAGGCTAATTGGTTAAGCCAGTGAGCCACTGGTTCTGGGAAGATGAGCCTTTGATAGTCACTTCTTGGCCATACTAGAAAAGTGTTCATATTGTCACAAATAAACTATTAGCACGTGTACAGGCTAACAACAATATGTTCCCAAAATCTGGAAATAGAATCTTGTTTACATGAAAGTTGAGATTGTTTATCGGAAGTTGAGATTTTAGAAAAATATGTTTGAGCTAGCTTACTATGAGGAGTGCATTGTCTGGATGTATTGTCAGTCCATAAACTGTTGCTCAAAAATCATATTCACTGACTGGATTACACTGAATAAAAGGAGTAGGCCTCACCATTTCTTTGTATTTCTTTTGCAGTCTGGACTAACGTGGAACCCCGGTCAGTTCCTGTGTTTCCCTGGCATTCATTGGTCCCTTTCCTGGCACCAACCCAGTCAGATGCCTCTACTCAGTCTGGTGAGGGCCAACAACCAATCAATCACCCCCAAGCTGCCAGTCTGAAAACGGGTAGGTTGTGGATGAAATTTGACCCAAATCCCAGCAAGATTACAATTTCTACCATAATTTCGAACACTTGAAACATAATGGATTACGTAACACAAACATTGGTATTACCAGATAACTGTCAGAGATTTGAATCATTGCGAAAATACCACCTCTTCCTGTCTTTCTCAGAGTCTCAGGGGGGTGCAGTGCTGCTACAGGAGGCCAACGAGGGCCCCCCCTCCCTAGAGAGAGGACCCACAACACGGCTGACTCCCTCCACGGACGACCTGGCCCTGGAGAGGGAGGCCGAAAGAGAGAGGCCAGACAGTGAGACTGAGAGTGATGTGGATGACCCGTAAGTGTGTGCGTGCGTGACTGCATACGTGTGTGTGTGGACACTAGGGCTGACCCCAATTAGTCGATTGTTTGGTCATTAGGCTGTTGGTCGACCAATCTTATTTTTTAGTTGAGCAGTAGAAAATATATACAGTACCAGTTAAAAGTTTGGACACACCTACTCATTTCAGGGTTTTTCTTTATTTTTACTATTTTCTACATTGTAAGACAAGAGTGTGCAAAGCTGTCAAGGCAAAGGGTGGCTACTTTGAAGAATTTCAAATATAAAATATATTTTGATTTGTTTAACACTTTATTTGGTTACTACATGGTTCCACATGTGTTATTTCATAGTTGTGATGTATTCATTATTATTCTACAATGTAGAAAATAGTAAAATAAAGAAAAACCCTTGAATGATTATGTGTGTTCAAACTTTTGACTGGTACTGTATATATTTATTTATTTATTAAACACGAGATACTTGTCTGATTGGCGCCCATCTCAGTGAACTAATCCATTGCGGAGGATGGCACAGTCCAAGAGGAAGGGGAGTGTGCTAGGATGCATAATGCACGTCTCTCTCCCGCAATTTGTGCACATTCATTGTTTCTTAACTTAATTGTGAGAATTGTTTGTGTGTGATTGTTAGTCTATCAATTCCCCATTACATACTGTATATCACCAGTAGTAAATGTACCGTTAATTCCTATAATATCTAATCCATAATGTTTGTTTGGTTACGGTAATTTTTGTTATTGCATTTAATATATTGTTAATCCAGTCTTTTACCATTCTCATTGTCAGAGGGGACACATTGTTAGCCTACACTACCTATAGTAAACTTGTGCGAAACAAGTTTTGGTTTATTTCATTCCATTTACGTGTTTTGTCAATTTAGTTATTGTCTTTTGTTTGGAGAAAAGTGACTGCTAGTTGAAGAAATGTGGAGTAAGGATGCATACCTGATTACGCAAAGAAGTAAGACTACAGGCTACCTTGCCTGTGTGCAAATGTAGGCCAATTTGGGGATCTGATAGTATTTCTTATTGGCTTAACGCACCACCACTAATGAGCTGTGGAGCTTCTCAAAGTAATCTTTTCTTCACCTCATCCATTGAGTGGCAATAGTTCCTCAATGTATTTGAAATATCTTTCCAGCTCTCTCCCTTTCCACAACCACTCAGCGTGAAAGGGAAAAATATCATGCTCTGATCCAGTGGAAATGTCATAAAATAGTCCTACCCGATGAGCTCTTATAGCCTACGGTCTGGCCCGAGCTCAATGGAGCGAAACTCTGAGGGCCCAGAATATTTTATACAATGTTGCAAGTTTGTTAGCATGAGCTTTGGGCTGACACAAGTTGATGCAATGTTTCAAGTTTCTTGCAGACAGGCCATGTATAGTCAATGTGATTTATAGGATATTTATTTTTCTAAGGATATTTTCTACCTGGAGGCTCCATTGCTTTTATTTGTTGGCTTTATGTAGGCTATTTTTTACATAGTTGTAGTACTCGAGACCGGTCTTGAGTCTAGTCTCGAGACCACATATTGAGTCTTTTGGTCTTCTCTACATGTTGGATACATTTGTACTCGGTCTTGGCTCTGTCTTGGACAGCGATGACTCATAATTTCTTCCCAGAGTAAAAAAACGAATAATTATCAGCTTCCATTCAGTCAGCACATAGAGCTGCTTCTCCAGGCCAAATATACACACTCCTTTCTTGAAACAGGAATGTTTTATCAGCCTTCATATCTATTATAGACAATATGTTTGCGCAGTGGCAAACCTATAGGCCTCCAGTGTGTGACAGGTTAGTACAGTGGTGAACCTATAGGCCTTCAGTATGTGACAGGTTAGTACAGTGGTGAACCTATAGGCCATCAGTGTGTGTGTAACAGGTTAGTACAGTGGTGAACCTATAGGTCTTCAGTGTGTGACAGGTTAGTACAGTGGTGAACCTATAGGCCTTCAGTGTGTGACAGGTTAGTACAGTGGTGAACCTATAGGCCTTCAGTGTGTGACAGGTTAGTACAGTGGTGAACCTATAGGTCTTCAGTGTGTGACAGGTTAGTACAGTGGTGAACCTATAGGCCTTCAGTGTGTGACAGGTTAGTACAGTGGTGAACCTATAGGTCTTCAGTGTGTGACAGGTTAGTACAGTGGTGAACCTATAGGCCTTCAGTGTGTGACAGGTTAGTACAGTGGTGAACCTATAGGTCTTCAGTGTGTGACAGGTTAGTACAGTGGTGAACCTATAGGCCTTCAGTATGTGACAGGTTAGTACAGTGGTGAACCTATAGGCCATCAGTGTGTGTGTGACAGGTTAGTACAGTGGTGAACCTATAGGTCTTCAGTGTGTGACAGGTTAGTACAGTGGTGAACCTATAGGCCTTCAGTGTGTGACAGGTTAGTACAGTGGTGAACCTATAGGCCTTCAGTGTGTGACAGGATAGTACAGTGGTGAGTCTATAGGCCTTCAGTGTGTGACAGGTTAGTACAGTGGTGAACCTATAGGCCATCAGTGTGTGTGTGACAGGTTAGTACAGTGGTGAACCTATAGGTCTTCAGTGTGTGACAGGATAGTACAGTGGTGAGTCTATAGGCCTTCAGTGTGTGACAGGTTAGTACAGTGGTGAACCTATAGGCCTTCAGTGTGTGACAGGTTAGTACAGTGGTGATCCTATAGGCCTTCAGTATGTGACAGGTTAGTACAGTGGTGAACCTATAGGCCTTCAGTGTGTGACAGGTTAGTACAGTGGTGAACCTATAGGTCTTCAGTGTGTGACAGGTTAGTACAGTGGTGAACCTATAGGCCTTCGGTGTGTGACAGGTTAGTACAGTGGCGAACCTATAGGCCATCAGTGTGTGTGTGCCAGGTTAGTATAGTGGTGAACCTATAGGCCATCAGTGTTTTTGTGACAGGTTAGTATAGTGGTGAACCTATAGGCCATCAGTGTTTTTGTGACAGGTTAGTACAGTGGTGAACCTATAGGTCTTCAGTGTGTGACAGGTTAGTACAGTGGTGAACCTATAGGCCTTCGGTGTGTGACAGGTTAGTACAGTGGCGAACCTATAGGCCATCAGTGTGTGTGTGCCAGGTTAGTACAGTGGTGAACCTATAGGCTTTCAGTGTGTGACAGGTTAGTACAGTGGTGAACCTATAGGCCATCAGTGTGTCTGTGACAGGTTAGTACAGTGGTGAACCTATAGGTCGTCAGTGTGTGACAGGTTAGTACAGTGGTGAACCTATAGGCCTTCAGTATGTGACAGGTTAGTACAGTGGTGAACCTATAGGCCTTCAGTGTGTGACAGGTTAGTACAGTGGTGAACCTATAGGCCTTCAGTATGTGACAGGTTAGTACAGTGGTGAACCTATAGGCCTTCAGTGTGTGACAGGTTAGTACAGTGGTGAACCTATAGGTCTTCAGTGTGTGACAGGTTAGTACAGTGGTGAACCTATAGGCCTTCGGTGTGTGACAGGTTAGTACAGTGGCGAACCTATAGGCCATCAGTGTGTGTGTGCCAGGTTAGTATAGTGGTGAACCTATAGGCCATCAGTGTTTTTGTGACAGGTTAGTATAGTGGTGAACCTATAGGCCATCAGTGTTTTTGTGACAGGTTAGTACAGTGGTGAACCTATAGGTCTTCAGTGTGTGACAGGTTAGTACAGTGGTGAACCTATAGGCCTTCGGTGTGTGACAGGTTAGTACAGTGGCGAACCTATAGGCCATCAGTGTGTGTGTGCCAGGTTAGTACAGTGGTGAACCTATAGGCTTTCAGTGTGTGACAGGTTAGTACAGTGGTGAACCTATAGGCCATCAGTGTGTCTGTGACAGGTTAGTACAGTGGTGAACCTATAGGTCGTCAGTGTGTGACAGGTTAGTACAGTGGTGAACCTATAGGCCTTCAGTATGTGACAGGTTAGTACAGTGGTGAACCTATAGGCCTTCAGTGTGTGACAGGTTAGTACAGTGGTGAACCTATAGGCCTTCAGTATGTGACAGGTTAGTACAGTGGTGAACCTATAGGCCTTCAGTGTGTGACAGGTTAGTACAGTGGTGAACCTATAGGCCTTCAGTGTGTGACAGGTTAGTACGGTGGTGAACCTATAGGCCATCAGTGTGTGTGTGACAGGTTAGTACAGTGGTGAACCTATAGGCCTTCAGTGTGTGACAGGTTAGTACAGTGGTGAACCTATAGGTCTTCAGTGTGTGACAGGTTAGTACAGTGGTGAACCTATAGGTCTTCAGTGTGTGACAGGTTAGTACAGTGGTGAACCTATAGGCCTTCAGTGTGTGACAGGTTAGTACGGTGGTGAACCTATAGGCCATCAGTGTGTGTGTGACAGGTTAGTACAGTGGTGAACCTATAGGCCATCAGTGTGTGTGTGACAGGTTAGTACAGTGGTGAACCTATAGGTCTTCAGTATGTGACAGGTTAGTACAGTGGTGAACCTATAGGCCATCAGTGTGTGTGTGACAGGTTAGTACAGTGGTGATCCTATAGGCCTTCAGTATGTGACAGGTTAGTACAGTGGTGAACCTATAGTCCTTCAGTGTGTGACAGGTTAGTACAGTGGTGAACCTATAGGTCTTCAGTATGTGACAGGTTAGTACAGTGGTGAACCTATAGGTCTTCAGTGTGTGACAGGTTAGTACAGTGGTGAACCTATAGGTCTTCAGTGTGTGACAGGTTAGTACAGTGGTGAACCTATAGGCCTTCAGTGTGTGACAGGTTAGTACAGTGGTGAACCTATAGGTCTTCAATGTGTGACAGGTTAGTACAGTGGTGAACCTATAGGTCTTCAGTGTGTGACAGGTTAGTACAGTGGTGAACCTATAGGTCTTCAATGTGTGACAGGTTAGTACAGTGGTGAACCTATAGGTCTTCAGTGTGTGACAGGTTAGTACAGTGGTGAACCTATAGGTCTTCAGTGTGTGACAGGTTAGTACAGTGGTGAACCTATAGGTCTTCAGTGTGTGACAGGTTAGTACAGTGGTGAACCTATAGGCCTTCAGTGTGTGACAGGTTAGTACAGTGGTGAACCTATAGGTCTTCAATGTGTGACAGGTTAGTACAGTGGTGAACCTATAGGTCTTCAGTGTGTGACAGGTTAGTACAGTGGTGAACCTATAGGTCTTCAGTGTGTGACAGGTTAGTAATTCTGAAAGGAGATCAACCCTAATATCAGCGCACTTATGTAGGAGAGTGCACTTTTTGTACAACACAAAGGGCCAGTGGTGTAGGGTATACGCAGGTACAGTTTAAGATGTATACTCACTTTTTTCCCAGTGTGCTTTGCGTATACTAACTTAATCCCTGCTGATGAGTATCAAAGTAGTGTAGTGGAAGTGTACGACTTATCAATTATGAAGTACAGTAGAGAAATCATTCACAAAGTAGCCTACAAATCGCAAAGCAAGTGAAATATATTCACATGCACACAGCCTAGTTTCAATGGAATATCATCTGCAGGCAGTAAGAGTGTGTAGCTTTCAGATGGGTTTGGCATGGAGCAGCTCAGAGAAGAATGACATCGGTAGCTGGTAGGGTAGGAAAGAAGTTTGAATGTACGATATCTACCAGTAAATGCTAACTAAGGCAACAAAGGATATGCAAACCAGGTATTTAAAAAGTTTAGTCAGGAGAGTTGGTTAGTAGGCTATTTGTAATGCGCGATTGTCACCATGCACTGTTTGCAACATGGGCGCAGACATGGATGGGCCTGGGTGGACAGAGGCCCACCCACTGGGGAGCCAGGCCCTGACAGGCCCACCCAATCAGATTGATGTGGTTTAAGCGTTGTTGTGGACTTACATGCTGACCAGACCTGGGCGTGTGCATCCGCGTGTGCCATCGCACGCATGTCGATTTTGTCCATCCACACCAGACGTGATCAGGACACGCAGGTTGAATTATCAAAACAAACTCTGAACCAACTATATTAATTTGGTGACAGGTCAAAAAGCATTAAACTTTCATGGCAATTTAGCTAGCTAGCTTGCTGTTGCTAGCTAATTTGTCCTGGGATATAAACATTCGATTGTTATTTTACCTGAAATGCACAAGGTCTGACAATTAATCCACAGATAAAAGGGTTATCTGAGTTACTTTCTAGTCATCTCTCCTCCTTCAGGCTTCTTCTTTAGAGTTTATATGGCGGTTGGCAACCAACGTTAAGGTGCATTACTGCCACCAACTGGACAGGAGTGTGGACCTCAGTTCATCTTTCAATCACCCACGTGGATATAGGCTCATAAAAACCAATCAGGAGATAGGAGAGGCGGGACTTGCAGCTCTTCACGCGTCAAAAATATAACCAAGTTCTATTTTAGCGCCTGACTACGCAGACGCTCGTGAACAGTTTAGATGCAGTGATTGAATAACATGTATGTATACATTTATTTTTGGTGAGCGGTGTGGTCAGTTAGACCATTTGTTTTGTACTTTTTTTCTATATTATTTTTTTTTTCTGATTTTGAGATTGAAAATCTGAAAAATCTATAGGAAAACGCATAAAAAACAATTGGATTTTTCACACAGGTGCCTTTTCTGGGCGGCCTGTTTGGGAACTTTTTGGCAAAATTAGAATTGACCAACTTCTCCAGGACAACTACATAGGGCCGATGACAAGACAGCAGTCACACACAGCATGATGTTAAAGGATAAGCTGTCCATAAACTCTGACATAATAAGCCAGTAGGTCCCAATCATAAGAATACAAAAACACAACCATTAAGCATTTCCCAATCAAAATGTACAACTATTACTTCCCAATGCAAAAAGCATTTCACGTTTAGCACACAAAGTAATTGGTGACCTGAAGTTTAAAGTGGAATTGACAACGTTTTAACTACTTTGCAGATATGAAACAGACAATCATAATATCAGTCAAAAATATCAAATTCCCAGTTTATGCTACAAAACCAACTTTATAAGATATATTTTTTAAATAGGTTATATTTGACTCAATGTTCCATGACATACACAAAGGCATTGTTGGCAGAATAGATGGATGCAGTTCAATGCATGATTAATATAATTCAGCAATACAATGAATGGTACATTGTTTTCTGCCTCCATTCGGGATGCACTGTTTCAGTTTAAATGACTCAATATTTTGGACAAAAACTGACAAATGTAACAAAGGCTGGTATGTCAATACAATCAAACTAGCAAGGGCAATGATCACAAGTCAGTCATAACGTGGCTAATAGGCTACTGTATCTATTTATGTAGCAATCTAAAAACACAGAGCCTAATGTTAGCTAGCTGCTAGGAGGATGTCATGCCATTGGAGGAGTGGGTGGGTGAGTGACTGACTTTTTCCCCTCATACTGTTTTTCGGTGGCTATACACAGCTAGAGACGCAGGTATCTTGAACGACTTAGCATATCTCTTGCGTTTGCAAATTCACTCTGGCTATCTACTCTGATTTCAGAGTACTCTCGTCTGAGTGTGCCAGAGCGCAGAATAACTGATGAATTTACGAATGAGTAACACCCGCTGAATATGTCAGTAAACGTAGGCAAAAAAAGGTAATAGTTAGTCACGAACGTTCTAGATGACAGGTAAACAACCTAATCAGTTCTGCTAGGGCGAGTAAAATGGTCAGAGTGAGGTGTTCTCTCATTTGTGTCTGGAAGTAGTTAACTAGTAAGCTAGCCAACTTTAGCCAGTTAGCTTGGGTGCTTGGTTGGGACAAGCATGCATTGGTAGGCAAGCTGCAGGAGGTCGTGGAGGCTACAATTACGCATCGTTTAAACATGCGTAATTGTTCCTTTGTTAGATTTTAGCTCATCTTGCTATGGCTAGCATTCGTTGATGATCTTGTTATGTGCATAACTAAGGGAGAGAGAGCCTACCTTTACATGGTTGTTTGATCAATAGGACTGTGAAGTTCCCAAATGTAAGAGGACTCCCGTGGTGTTTATATATATTTGCAGAAATCCATTCCAGGGGTATTTTGTGGTTTTTGGTGAATGTGTTCTAATGATTTAACTTGTTTGGGATAGGGGGCAGCATTTTCACTTTTGGATGAATAGCATGCCCAGAGTAAACTGCCTCCTACTCAGTCCCAGATGCTAATATATGCATATTATTATTAGTATTGGATAGAAAACACTCTGACGTTTCTAAAACTGTTTGAATGATGTCTGTGAGTATAACAGAACTCATATGGCAGGCAAAAACCTGAGAAAAAATCCAAACAGGAAGTGTGAAATCTGAGGTTTGTAGTTTTTGAACTCACCCCTATCGAATACATAGTGGGATATGGGTTATTTTCACTTCCGAAGCCTTCCACTAGATGTCAACCGTCTTTAGAACGTGGTTTCAGGCTGCTCATGTGAAGGCGGGCCGGATGGGAGCTGTTTTACTAAGGTGTCTGCCTACAGCCTCGTTCTCAGTCACGCGCTTTCACTTGAGAGGTTGCTCTCGTTCCAGTGCAATTCTACAGACAATGGAATTCTCCGGTTGGAACAGTATTGAACTTTTATGATAAAAACATCCTAAAGATTGATTCTATACTTAGTTTGACAAGTTTCTTCGACCTGTAATATAACTTTTTGAACGTTTCGTCCGAATGGACCAGATTGCGTTTTTGGATTGTTTACCAAACGCCCTAACAAAAGACGCTATTGGACATAAATGGACATAAATGATGGACATTATCAAACAAAACAAACATTTATTGTGGAACTGCGATTCCTGGGAGTGCATTCTGATGAAGATCATCAAAGGTAAGTGAATATTTATATATGAATAATGTTGACTACCCAACATGGCGGAGATTTCTCTGGCTGGTTTGGGCTCTGAGTGCCGTTCTCAGATTATGCTTTTTCCGCAAAGTTTTTTTGAAATCTGACACAGCGGTTGCATTAAGGAGAGGTATAACTTGTATTATCATCTACATTTATGATGAGTATTTCTGTTGAAACGATGTGGCTATGCACTATCACTGGATGTTTTTGGAACTAGTGAATCTAACGCGCCAATGTAAACTCAGATTGTTTGTTATAAATATGAACTTCATCAAACAAAACATGCATGTTGTGTAACATGAAGTCCTGAGTGTCATCTGATGAAGATATCAAAGGTTAGTGATTAATTTTATCTCTTTCTGCTTTTTCTGACTGCTATCTTTCGCTGAAAATGGCTGTGCTTATTGTGTTTGATGGTGACCTAACATAATCGTTTGTAGTGCTTTCGCTGAAAAGGATATTTGAAATCGGACACTTTGGTGGGATTATCAACAAGAATACCTTTAAAATGATATCAGACACATGTATGTTTGAGGAATTTTAATAATGAGATTTCTGTTTTTTTAATTTGGCGTCCTGCACTTTCACTGGCTGCTGTCCTATCGATCCCGGTAGCGGGATGCAGACATAAGAAGTTAAACTCAGTTTTTCACAATTCCTGACATTTAATCCTAGTAATAATTCCTTGTCTTAGGTCAGTTAGGATCACAACTTTATTTTAAGAATGTGAAATGTCAGAATAATAGTAGATAGAATGATTTATTTCAGCTTTTATTTTTTTCATCGCATTCCCAGTAGGTCAGAAGTTTACAGTATTTGGTAGCATTGCCTTTAAATTGTTTAACTTGGGTCAAACGTTTTGGGTAGCCTTCCACAAGCTTCCCACAATAAGTTGGGTGAATTTTGGCCCATTCCTCCTGACAGAGCTGGTGTACTGAGTCAGGTTTGTAGGCCTCCTTGCTCGCACACGCTTTTTCAGTTCTGCCCACAATTTTCTATAGGATTGAGGTCAGGGCTTTGTGATGGCCACTCCAATACCTTGACTGTGTTGTCGTTAAACCTTTTTGCCACAACTTTGGAAGTATGCTTGGGGTCATTGTCCATTTGGAAGACCCATTTGCGACCAATTTTTAACTTCCTGACTGATGTCTTGATGTTGCTTCAATATATCCACATAATTTTCCACCCTCATGATGCCATCTATTTTGTGAAGTGCACCAGTCCCTCCTGCAGCAAAGCATCCCCACTACATGATGCTGCCACCCCCGTGCTTCAGGGTTGGGATGGTGTTCTTCGGCTTGCAAGCCTCCCCCTTTTTCCTCCAAACATAACGATGGTCATTATTGCCAAACAGTTCTATTTTTGTTTCATCAGACCAGAGGACATTTTTCCAAAAAGTACGGTCTTTGTCCCCATGTGCAATCAATCTGGGATTGATTTGCACTTTTCGCACAAAAGTCCGTTCATCTCTAGGAGACAGAACGCATCTCCTTCCTGAGCGGTATAAAGGCTGCGTGGTCCCATGGTGTTTATACTTGCGTACTATTGTTTGTACAGACGTGTGGTACCTTCAGGCATTTGGAAATTGCTCCCAAGGATGAACCAGACTTGTGGAGGTCTACAAATTTTTTTCTGAGGTCTTGGCTGATTTCTTTTGATTTTCCCATGATGTCAAGCATTGAGGCACTGAGTTTGAAGGTAGGCCTTGAAATACTTCCACAGGTACACCTCCAATGTACTCAAATGATGTCAATTAGCCTATCAGAAGCTTTTAAAGCCATGATGTCATTTTCTGGAATTTTCCAAGCTGTTTCAAGGCCCAATCAACTTAATGTATGTAAACTTCTGACCCGCTGGCAGTGTGATACAGTGAATTATAAGTGAAATAATCTGTCTGTAAACAATTTTTGGGAAAATTACTTGTCATGCACAAAGTAGATGTCCTAAACGACTTGCCAAAACTATAGTTTGTTAACAAGCAATATGTGGAGTGGTTGAAAAACGAGTTTTAATGACTCCGACCTAAGTGTATGTTAACTTCCGAATTCAACTGTATATATATATATATGTCAGAGATATCTGATGTTCTCATGGTTCTGTCTCCACCGGTCTGTCTCTCAGGTTCTTCCCCAGTGTTCTTCCTGAGCCCTTGTCTGTGACTCCTGTGAAGAGACGCACTCAGTCCCTCAGCGCCCTGCCTAAAGACGGGGACAAGATCAGCCCTGGCAAGGTAACCTCTCACCTCTCTCTCTTACTTATTTTCTCAATTCATCTCTTACCTTACCTCCTCTTACCTTCCGTTCCTCATTTAATCACATTGTTAAAAGAGGAGCATCCCTGGCAAGGCGCTCTGGCTTTGTCTCACCCTATCATCTAATCATTCTTTCCTCCCTCAGAGGGAGAAGGACCACATCAGGCGGCCGATGAACGCGTTCATGATCTTCAGTAAGCGTCATCGAGCGCTGGTGCACCAGAGGCACCCCAACCAGGACAACCGCACGGTTAGCAAGATCCTGGGCGAGTGGTGGTACGCCCTGGGGCCCAAAGAGAAGCAGAAGTATCATGACCTCGCCTTCCAGGTGTTACACACACACCAATTTAGTGCAATGGTTTAGTCTGACCTGACTAAGCAGACAAAAAATGAATGTATTTTGTTTGCTCATCCTCTTTCCCTCTTTCTCAGGTGAAGGAGGCCCACTTTAAGGCCCACCCAGACTGGAAGTGGTGCAACAAAGACAGGAAGAAGTCTAGTTCTGATGGCCGAGGGCTCCTGGGGCCGGGGGGCAAAGACATTAGAGAAAGGAGCATGTCTGAGACCACCGGTGAGTCACACACTGTTGCTCTACACCCAAATAAGAGATAACAGAAAGGAAGAGAGGTTCATTTGATTGCCAAGGTTTCCTCTGAGCTCTGTCATCACTAAAACATTATAATTGAATATCTATCTAGCTCTCTCTTTCCTCTCGCTATGCACCACTGTCTCTCTCCCCCTTACTTTCTCTCTCCCAGAGCCCCATGGTGTGGAGCTGAAAGGGGTGGGGCCTGGCCTGCTGGGTGTGTCTGAGCGGAATCCAGGGGAGGGGCATGTAGGTCAGCTACCCCGCCCCCGAGCCTTCTCCCAGAGTGCCATGCACAGCCTGGAGAGGAGTGAGAAGGGCAACACACAGGCCCTGGCCGAACTGTCACAGGTAAGGCCATGCCGCATAATGTTGTTTTCACCACAGCCACTTTACTCAAATGATAAACAGAGGTTTCTTAGTTTGGTGTGTCAATTCTGACTCGTCCCTCTCATCCATCACTTTGTTGTTTTTATATCTGGATCCTCTCCTCCTCTTCCTCACTCAGATGTGTGGGGATGGTGGTGGCCAGTTTTCGGGGCGCACCCAGACCCTGTCCCGGTCTCAGAGGGGGGTCAGTGAGGACATGACCAGTGATGAGGAACGCATGGTCATCTGTGAAGAGGAGGGAGATGATGATGTCATCGGTGAGAAACTAAGCTGCTGTGACATCTCAACAACAATTATAATCTTATTTTGGAGTAAGCCCCTGTAAACACGTAAACTCAGGTTATTACACTGCTGGGAAACACAACACTACCGGGAGCTCTTTTCCCATAATGACATCATCATTGGACATCTTAATTGGACAGTTTGAGAAATAACTCAGAAATTCAATTCAATTGCGCTTCAGGGACAATAAATGTCTATCTGGTCGCAGGAAATTACACAAACGATTCCCAGACATGCATATTACGTGTACAATATACTGGCAGAGGAAGTTAGAAATGGGTGTTTATCCACATAAACCATGAGTACTCTCCCCTTTCCCCCTACAGAGGACCCGTACCCTGCCAGCTCCATAGACCTGAAGTGTAAGGAGAGAGTGACGGACAGCGACAGTGACAACGCCTCTGGGAACGAGAGCGATCGCAAGGTAAGTCTCTTCCTTTATCAAGGCTAGATTGAGTTACAGTTTCTGACTGATCTTTTTCTTGATATAGTACCATTATTTAGAGAAGTGGAAAATGTTTTAGACCTTCTGCTTTTCACCCTGCTAAAGTTCT
>NW_024061150.1:88911-189276 GCF_016432855.1 Salvelinus namaycush
CAACAATGTATACAATATACATTGTAATACAATTAAAACAATGACAAACAATAATATAGAATGGCAGTAAATAATAATACAAAATTAAATATAAATAGATAACAATAAAATGGTAACAGTCAATAGTCGAATGTATGTATGGTGTAATGCACCACTACCACCACCACCATCATTAAACTGCTATCATTACCATTACCACCCATACCATTACTATTTGGAATGATAAACAACAATAATAATACTAATAACAATAACAGTAATAACAATAACAGTCATAATAAGTAAGTTACTGCTTACTATGCAGATGTTATTATTCAGTGTCCCTCAGGCTATGGCAGGTAAATACATATTTGGCTGCAAGAGAAGCCATTGCTCCTTCGCCCATGAGTATTTTTAGTTTTTCCTCTGGGTTAAGAAGTAAAAATTTGGAATAAATGTAGTCATTTTCGTGAATAATGAATCTCCTGGTGAGGAATATTTATCACAGTAAAGGAGAAAGTGCATCTCTGTTTCTACGTCCCCTGTCAGGCAGTGACCACTACACGCTCCTCTTTGGGTAGCCATGTCTTTTTATGTCTGCCGGTTTCTATTGCCAATCGGTGGTCACTCAGCCTGTACTTGGTAAGGATCTGTCTCTGCTTCGAATCTCTGACAGAGTAGAGATATTCAGCCAATTCATATTCTCTGTTTAGGGTCAGATAGCAATTTAGTCGGCTTTGGGATTTTGTTTCGTTTTCCAATTTTGTAAATATGAGTCCTTTGATTGGTTCATGATTTTGTTATTGGAATTCTTTCTTTTGAAGCAGTGCTGGTGTCAGCTTGGTTGGTTAGGTCCAACACCAGCTGACTGAGAGGGCTCGTTTCTGGGCTCAGCTCTTGGGTTTGAAGTGCTTTAAATTGCAGACTCGAATTTGGACTTGAATTTAGATGTAGCCAAAATTTTAATGATCTTTTCTGTATTTTCATTATTACTGGAAAGCGGCCCAATTCTGCCCTACATGCATTAGTGGTGTATTCTCTGGACTTGTAGGATTTTCCGACAGAATTCTGCATGTAAGGTTTCAATTGGATGTTTGTCCCACATTTTAAAGTCCAGTTTATTGAGTGGCCCCCAAACCTCACTTCCGTAAAGAGCTATTGGTAGGATTACACTGTCAAATATTTTGGTCCAAATTCTAATTGGGATGTTGATTTTGAATAATTTCATTTTTATTGCATACAATGCTCTGCGGGCTTTTTCTTTGAGTGCATTCACTGCCCTATTAAAGTTTCCCGGTGCAGATATGGTCAGACCAAGGTAGGTGTAATTTTTTGTGTGTTCAATGATGTGTTGTTCAGGGTGAATTTATATTTGTGTTTCTGACATCTGTTTTGTTTTTGGAAAATCATGATTTTAGTTTTGGAAATTTACTGCCAGGCCCAATTATGGCAATATTGCTCTAGAATATTAATGTTCTGTTGAAGACCTTCTTTGGTTGGTGATAGAAGTACCAAGTCATCAGCATATAGCAGGTATTTCACCTCTGTGTCAAATGTGTGAGTCCTGGGGCTGGAGAATTGTCCAACATGTCTGCTAATTCATTGATATAAATGTTGAAAAGATTTGACTCAAACTACAGCCTTGTCTCCACACTCGACATTGTGAAAAGAATTCTGTCTTTTGTTTTTGATTTTTATTGCACACTTGTTTTCTGTGTACATACATTTTATTAAGTCATACACCTTACCACCAAGCCACTTTGTAGAATTTTGTAGAATAGCCCTTCGTGCCAAATAGAATCAAATGCTTTTTTAAAGTCAATAAAGCAAGCAAAGATTTTGCCCTCTTTTTTTTGTGGACGTGTTTATTAATTAGTGTGTTAATTAATTACTCTTTCCTCTCCCCTCTCTCTCTCTTTCTCTCTCGCTCTCTTCCTCTCTCCTCTCTCGCTCTCTTTCCTCTCCCTCTCTCTCTCTTTCCTCTCTCCTCTCTCTCTTTCCTCTCTCTTTCCTCTCCCCTCTCTCTCTCCCCTCTCTCTTTCCTCTCCCTCTCTCTCTCTTTCCTCTTTCCTCTCCCCTCTCTCTCTTCTTTCCTCTTTCTCTCCCCTCTCCTCTCTTTCCTCTCCCCTCTCTCTCTCTTTCCTCTCTCTCTTTCCTCTCCCCTCCTCCTTTCCTCTCTCTTCCTCTCCCCCCTCTCTCTCTTCCTCCCCCTCTCTCTCTTTTCCTCTCCTCTCTCTCTTTTCTCCCCCTCTCTCTCTTTCCTCTCCCCTCTCTCTCTCTTTCCTCTCCCCTCTCTCTCTTTCCTCTTTCCTCTTCTCTCTCTCTCTCTCTTTCCTCTTCTCTCTCTCTCTCTTTCCTCTCTCTCTCTTTCCTCTCTCTCTCTTCTCTCTCTCTTTCTTCTTCTCTCTCTCTCTTTCTTCTTCTCTCTCTCTCTTTCTTCTTCTCTCTCTCTCTCTCTCCTCTCTCTCTCTCTCTCTTTCCTCTTCTCTCTCTCTCTTTCCTCTTCTCTCTCTCTCTCTCTCTCTTTCTTCTCTCTCTCTCTTTCCTCTTCTCTCTCTCTTTCCTCTCTCTCTTTCTTCTCTCTCTCGCTCTCTCTCTCGTTCCTCTCTCTTTTCTCTCTCTTTCCTCTATCTTTCCTCTCTCTCTCTCTTTTCTCTCTCTCTCTCTTTTCTCTCTCTTTCCTCTCCTCTCTCTCTCTTTCCTCTCCTCTCGCTCTCTCTTTCCTCTCCTCTCTCTTTCCTCTCTCTCTCTCTCTCTCTTTCTTCTCTCCTCTCTCTCTCTCTCTTTCCTCTCTCTCTTTCCTCTCCCTCTCTCTCTCTTTCCTCTTCTCTCTCTCTCTTTCTCTTTTCTCTCTCTCTCTTTCCTCTTCTCTCTCTCTCTTTCCTCTTCTCTCTCTCTCCTCTTCTCTCTCTCTCTCCTCTTCTCTCTCTTTCTTCTCTCTCTCTCTCGCTTTCTTCTCTCTCTCTCTCTTTCTTCTCTCTCTTTCTTCTCTCTCTCTCTCTCTTTCTTCTCTCTCTCTTTCCTCTCTCTTTCCTCTCTCTTTCCCTCTCTCTCTCTCTTCCCTCTCTCTCTTTTCCTCTCTCTCCTCTCCTTTCCTCTCCTCTCTCTCTCTTTCCTCTCCTTTCCTCTCTCTCCTCTCCCCTCTCTCTCTGTCTCTCTCTCCCCTCCCTCTCCTTTCCTCTCTCTCCTCTCTCTCTCCTTTCCCTCTCTCTTTCCTCTCCCCTCCTCTCCTCCTCTCCCCTCTCTCTCTCTCTCTTTCCTCCTCCCTCTCTCCCTCTCTTTCTTCTCTCTTTCTTCTCTCTCTCCTTCTCTCCTCTTTCCTCTCTCTTTCCTCTCTCTTCCTCTCTCTCTCTCTTTCCTCTCTCTCTTTTCTCTCTCTTTCCTCTCTCTCTTTTCTCTCTCTTTCCTCTCCTCTCTCTCTCTCTTTCCTCTCCTCTCTTTCCTCTCCCCTCTCTCTCTCTTCCCTCTCCCCTCTCTCTCTCTTTCCTCTCCCCTCTCTCTCTCTCTCTTTCCTCTCCCCTCTCTTTCCTCTCTCTCTTTCTCTCTCTCTCTTTCCTCTCTCTTCTTTCCTCTCCCCTCTCTCTCTTTCCTCTCCCCTCTCTCTCTCCTTTATCTCTCTCTCTCTCTCCCCTCTTCTCTCTCTCTTTCTTCTCTCTCTCTCTCTCTCTTTCTTCTCTCTCTTTCTTCTCTCTCTCTCTTTCCTCTTCTCTCTCTCCTCTTCTCTCCTCTCTCTTCCTCTCCTCCTCTCTTTCCTCTCCTCTCTTTCCTCTCCCTCTCCCTCTCTCCTCTCTTTCCTCTCCCCTCTCTCTCTCTTTCCTCTCCCCTCTCTCTCTCTCTCTTTCCTCTCCCCTCTCTCTCTCTCCTTTCCTCTCCCTCTCCTTTCCTCTCTCTCTTTCCTCTCCCCTCTCTCTTTCCTCTCTCTCTTTCCTCTCCCCTCTCTCTCTTTCCTCTCCCTCTCTCTCTCTCTTATTCTCTCTCTCTCTCTCCCCTCTCTCTCTCTCTTTCTTCTCTCTCTCTCTCTCTCTCTCTCCTCTTCTCTTCTCTCTCTCTCTCTCTTCTCTCTCTCTCCTCTTCTCTCTTTCTCTCTCTCTCTCTCTCCTCTTCTCTCTTTCTCTCTCTCTCTCTCTCCTCTTCTCTCTCGTTCCTCTCTCTTTCCTCTCTCTCTCGTTCCTCTCTCTTTCCTCTCTCTCTCGTTCCTCTCTCTCTCGTTCCTCTCTCTTTCCTCTCTCTCTCGTTCCTCTCTCTCTCGTTCCTCTCTCTTTCCTCTCCTCTCTCGTTCCTCTCTCGTTCCTCTCCTCTCTTTCCTCTCCTCTCTTTCTCTCTCTTTCCTCTTCCCTCTCTCTCTTTACTCTCTCTCTTTACTCTCTCTCTTTACTCTCTCTCTTTACTCTCTCTCTCTCTCTCTTCTTTCGCCTTCCTCTCTCTCTTTCCTCTCTCTCTTTCCTCTTCTCTCTTTCCTCTTCTCTCTTTCCTCTTCTCTCTCCTCTCTCTCTCGTTCCTCTCTTTCCTCTCTCTCTCTTTTCTCGCTCTCTCTCGCTCTCCTTTCTCTCTCTTTCCTCTCCTCTCTTTCCTCTCCCCTCTCTCTCTTTCCTCTCTCTCTTTCCTCTCCCCTCTCTCTCTCTCTCTTTCCTCTTCTCTCTCTCTCTTCTCTCTCTCTTTCTTCTCTCTCTCTCTCTTTCTTCTCTCTCTCTCTCTCTTTCTTCTTCTCTCTCTCTCTTTCTTCTTCTCTCTCTCTCTCCTCTTCTCTCTCTCTCCTCTTCTCTCTCTCTCTCTCTTTCCTCTTCTCTCTCTCTCCTCTTCTCTCTCTCTCCTCTTCTCTCTCTCTCTCTCTCTCTCTCTCCTCTTCTCTCTCTCTCTCTCTCCTCTCTCTCTCTCTCTCTCTCTCTCCTCTTCTCTCTCTCTCTCTCTCTCTCTCCTCTTCTCTCTCTCTCTCTCTCTCTCCTCTTCTCTCTCTCTCTCTCTTTCCTCTTCTCTCTCTCTCTCTTTCTTTCCTCTTCTCTCTCTCTCTTTCCTCTTCTCTCTCTCTCTCTTTCTTCTCTCTCTCTCTTTCCTCTTCTCTCTCTCTCTTTTCTCTCTCTCTCTCTTTTCTCTCTCTCTCTCTTTTCTCTCTCTCTCTCTTTTCTCTCTCTTTTCTCTCTCTCTCTCTTTCCTCTCCTCTCTCTCTCTTTCCTCTCCTCTCGCTCTCTCTTTCCTCTCCTCTCGCTCTCTCTTTCCTCTCCTCTCTCTTTCCTCTCCTCTCTCTCTCTCTCTTTCCTCTCCTCTCTCTCTCTCTCTTTCCTCTCTCTCTTTCCTCTTCTCTCTCTCTCTTTCCTCTTCTCTCTCTCTCTTTCCTCTTCTCTCTCTCAAATTCAAATTCAAGCTGCTTTATTGGCATGAAAAACAATGTGTCAATATTGCCAAAGCAACAATGTATACAATATACATTGTAATACAATTAAAACAATGACAAACAATAATATAGAATGGCAGTAAATAATAATACAAAATTAAATATAAAAATAGTAACAATAAAATGGTAACAGTCAATAGTCGAATGTAATGTATGGTGTAATGCACCACTACCACCACCACCATCATTAAACTGCTATCATTACCATTACCACCCATACCATTACTATTTGGAATGATAAACAACAATAATAATACTAATAACAATAACAGTAATAACAATAACAGTCATAATAAGTAAGTTACTGCTTACTATGCAGATGTTATTATTCAGTGTCCCTCAGGCTATGGCAGGTAAATACATATTTGGCTGCAAGAGAAGCCATTGCTCCTTCGCCCATGAGTATTTTTAGTTTTTCCTCTGGGTTTAAGAAGTAAAAATTTGGAATAAATGTAGTCATTTCTGTGAATAATGAATCTCCTGGTGAGGAATATTTATCACAGTAAAGGAGAAAGTGCATCTCTGTTTCTACGTCCCCTGTCAGGCAGTGACCACATACACGCTCCTCTTTGGGTAGCCATGTCTTTTTATGTCTGCCGGTTTCTATTGCCAATCGGTGGTCACTCAGCCTGTACTTGGTAAGGATCTGTCTCTGCTTCGAATCTCTGACAGAGTAGAGATATTCAGCCAATTCATATTCTCTGTTTAGGGTCAGATAGCAATTTAGTCGGCTTTGGGATTTTGTTTCGTTTTTCCAATTTTGTAAATATGAGTCCTTTGATTGGTTCATGATTTTGTTTATTGGAATTCTTTCTTTTGAAGCAGTGCTGGTGTCAGCTTGGTTGGTTAGGTCCAACACCAGCTG
This sequence comes from Salvelinus namaycush, assembly GCF_016432855.1. Lineage (NCBI taxonomy): Eukaryota > Metazoa > Chordata > Actinopteri > Salmoniformes > Salmonidae > Salvelinus > Salvelinus namaycush. The sequence goes on from NW_024061150.1 coordinate 95,145, forward strand.
ACTGAGAGGGCTCGTTTCTGGGCTCAGCTCTTGGGTTTGAAGTGCTTTAAATTGCAGACTCGAATTTGGACTTGAATTTAGATGTAGCCAAAATTTTAATGATCTTTTCTGTATTTTCATTATTACTGGAAAGCGGCCCAATTCTGCCCTACATGCATTAGTTGGTGTATTTCTCTGGACTTGTAGGATTTTCCGACAGAATTCTGCATGTAAGGTTTCAATTGGATGTTTGTCCCACATTTTAAAGTCCAGTTTATTGAGTGGCCCCCAAACCTCACTTCCGTAAAGAGCTATTGGTAGGATTACACTGTCAAATATTTTGGTCCAAATTCTAATTGGGATGTTGATTTTGAATAATTTCATTTTTATTGCATACAATGCTCTGCGGGCTTTTTCTTTGAGTGCATTCACTGCCCTATTAAAGTTTCCCGGTGCAGATATGGTCAGACCAAGGTAGGTGTAATTTTTTGTGTGTTCAATGATGGTGTTGTTCAGGGTGAATTTATATTTGTGTTTCTGACATCTGTTTTGTTTTTGGAAAATCATGATTTTAGTTTTTGGGAAATTTACTGCCAGGGCCCAATTATGGCAATATTGCTCTAGAATATTAATGTTCTGTTGAAGACCTTCTTTGGTTGGTGATAGAAGTACCAAGTCATCAGCATATAGCAGGTATTTCACCTCTGTGTCAAATAGTGTGAGTCCTGGGGCTGGAGAATTGTCCAACATGTCTGCTAATTCATTGATATAAATGTTGAAAAGATTTGGACTCAAACTACAGCCTTGTCTCACACCTCGACATTGTGAAAAGAATTCTGTTCTTTGGTTTTTGATTTTTATTGCACACTTGTTTTCTGTGTACATACATTTTATTAAGTCATACACCTTACCACCAAGCCCACTTTGTAGAATTTTGTAGAATAGCCCTTCGTGCCAAATAGAATCAAATGCTTTTTTAAAGTCAATAAAGCAAGCAAAGATTTTGCCCTCTTTTTTTTGGTGGACGTGTTTATTAATTAGTGTGTTAATTAATTACTCTTTCCTCTCCCCTCTCTCTCTCTTTCCTCTCTCGCTCTCTTTCCTCTCTCCTCTCTCGCTCTCTTTCCTCTCCCCTCTCTCTCTCTTTCCTCTCTCCTCTCTCTCTTTCCTCTCTCTTTCCTCTCCCCTCTCTCTCTCCCCTCTCTCTTTCCTCTCCCCTCTCTCTCTCTTTCCTCTTTCCTCTCCCCTCTCTCTCTCTTTCCTCTTTCCTCTCCCCTCTCTCTCTCTTTCCTCTCCCCTCTCTCTCTCTTTCCTCTCTCTCTTTCCTCTCCCCTCTCTCTCTTTCCTCTCTCTTTCCTCTCCCCCCTCTCTCTCTTTCCTCTCCCCTCTCTCTCTTTTCTCTCCCCTCTCTCTCTTTTCTCTCCCCTCTCTCTCTCTTTCCTCTCCCCTCTCTCTCTCTTTCCTCTCCCCTCTCTCTCTTTCCTCTTTCCTCTCTCTCTCTTTCCTCTCCCCTGTCTCTTTCCTCTCTCCCCTCTCTCTCTTTTCTCTCTCTTTCCTCTCCCCTCTCTCTCTCTTTCCTCTCCCCTCTCTCTCTCTTTCCTCTCCCCTCTCTCTCTCCCCTCTCTCTCTTTCCTCTTTTCTCTCCCCTCTCTCTCTCTTTCCTCTCCCCTCTCTCTCTCTTTCCTCTCTCTCTCTTTCCTCTCTCTCTCCTCTCCCCCCTCTCTCTTTCCTCTCCCCTCTCTCTCTCTTTCCTCTCTTTCCTCTCCCCTCTCTCTCTCTTTCCTCTCCCCTCTCTCTCTCTTTCCTCTCTCTTTCCTCTCCCCTCTCTCTCTCTTTCCTCTCTCCTCTCTCTCTCTTTCCTCTCTCCTCTCTCTCTTTCCTCTCTCTTTCCTCTCCCCTCTCTCTCTCTTTCCTCTCCTCTTTCCTCTCTCGCTCTCTTTCCTCTCTCCTCTCTCGCTCTCTTTCCTCTCCCCTCTCTCTCTCTTTCCTCTCTCCTCTCTCTCTTTCCTCTCTCTTTCCTCTCCCCTCTCTCTCTCTTTCCTCTCCTCTTTCCTCTCTCGCTCTCTTTCCTCTCTCCTCTCTCGCTCTCTTTCCTCTCCCCTCTCTCTCTCTTTCCTCTCTCCTCTCTCTCTTTCCTCTCTCTTTCCTCTCCCCTCTCTCTCTCTTTCCTCTCTTTCCTCTCCCCTCTCTCTCTCTTTCCTCTCCCCTCTCTCTCTCTTTCCTCTCTCTTTCCTCTCCCCTCTCTCTCTCCCCTCTCTCTTTCCTCTTTTCTCTCCCCTCTCTCTCTTTCCTCTCCCCTCTCTCTCTCTTTCCTCTCTCTCTCTTTCCTCTCTCTCTCCTCTCCCCCCTCTCTCTTTCCTCTCCCCTCTCTCTCTCTTTCCTCTCTTTCCTCTCCCCTCTCTCTCTCTTTCCTCTCCCCTCTCTCTCTCTTTCCTCTCTCTTTCCTCTCCCCTCTCTCTCTCTTTCCTCTCTCCTCTCTCTCTCTTTCCTCTCTCCTCTCTCTCTTTCCTCTCTCTTTCCTCTCCCCGCTCTCTCTCTTTCCTCTCCTCTTTCCTCTCTCGCTCTCTTTCCTCTCTCCTCTCTCGCTCTCTTTCCTCTCCCCTCTCTCTCTCTTTCCTCTCTCCTCTCTCTCTTTCCTCTCTCTTTCCTCTCCCCTCTCTCTCTCTTTCCTCTCCTCTTTCCTCTCTCGCTCTCTTTCCTCTCTCCTCTCTCGCTCTCTTTCCTCTCCCCTCTCTCTCTCTTTCCTCTCTCCTCTCTCTCTTTCCTCTCTCTTTCCTCTCCCCCCTCTCTCTCTTTCCTCTCTTTCCTCTCCCCTCTCTCTCTCTTTCCTCTCCCCTCTCTCTCTCTTTCCTCTCTCTTTCCTCTCCCCTCTCTCTCTCTTTCCTCTCTCCTCTCTCTCTCTTTCCTCTCTCCTCTCTCTCTTTCCTCTCTCTTTCCTCTCCCCTCTCTCTCTCTTTCCTCTCCTCTTTCCTCTCTCGCTCTCTTTCCTCTCTCCTCTCTCTCTCTCTTTCCTCTCCCCTCTCTCTCTCTTTCCTCTCTCTCTTTCCTCTCCCCTCTCTCTCTCTTTCCTCTCTCTCTTTCCTCTCCCCTCTCTCTCTCTTTCCTCTCCCCTCTCTCTCTCTTTCCTCTCTCTTTCCTTTCCCCTCTCTCTCTCTTTCCTCTCTCTTTCCTCTCCCCTCTCTCTCTCTTTCCTCTCTCTTTCCTCTCCCCCCTCTCTCTCTCTTTCCTCTCTCTTTCCTCTCCCCCCTCTCTCTCTTTCCTCTCTCTTTCCTCTCCCCTCTCTCTCTCTTTCCTCTCCCCTCTTTCCTCTCCCCTCTCTCTCTCCTCTTTCCTCTTTCCTCTCCCCTCTCTCTCTCTTTCCTCTCCCCTCTCTCTCTCTTTCCTCTCCCCTCTCTCTCTCTCTTTCCTCTCCCCTCTCTCTCTCTTTCCTCTCTCTCTTTCCTCTCCCCTCTCTCTCTCTTTCCTCTCCCCTCTCTCTCTCTTTCCTCTCCCCTCTCTCTCTCTTTCCTCTCTCTCTTTCCTCTCCCCTCTCTCTATCTTTCCTCTCTCTCTTTCCTCTCCCCTCTCTCTCTTTCCTCTCTCTCTCTCTTTCCTCTCCCCTCTCTCTCTTTCCTCTCTCTCTCTCTTTCCTCTCCCCTCTCTCTCTTTCCTCCCCCCTCTTTCCTCTCCCCTCTCTCTCTCTTTCCTCTCCCCTCTCTCTCTTTTCTCCCCCCTCTCTCTCTCTTTTCTCTCCCCTCTCTCTCTTTTCTCTCCCCTCTCTCTCTCTTTTCTCTCCCCTCTCTCTCTCTTTCCTCTCCCCTCTCTCTCTCTTTCCTCTCCCCTCTCTCTCTCTTTCCTCTCTCTCTCTTTCCTCTCCCCTGTCTCTTTCCTCTCTCTCTCTTTCCTCTCCCCTCTCTCTCTCTTTTCTCTCGCTCTCCCCTCTCTCTTTTCTCTCGCTCTCCCCTCTCTCTTTTCTCTCGCTCTCCCCTCTCTCTCTCTTTTCTCTCTCCCCTCTTTCCTCTCTTTCCTCTCTCCCCTCTTTCCTCTCTTTCCTCTCCTCTCCTCTCTTTCCTCTCCTCTCTTTCCTCTCTCTCACAGGATCACCTATGTCCAGTCCACGCCAGGAGTCCCCTCTCCTCTGCCTCTGGTCTCCTCAACAACAGGCTCCTCCCCTCAGCAGGCCCAGCCCACCCCTGAATCTGCATATGTTCCATCACCCCTAGCAACGCTGGGCTTTACAGCCATAGCCCCCCCTGGACAGAACCTAGTCCAACCCCTCATCACAGGTCAGTAGAGCTCTGCTACCCGAGCCCGATGGGCCCCGACATTATACATCAGGTTAGGGCCGGGTAGGGCCTGTTTTTTCATCAGTAACTAGGGTACGGGCAGGACTCCTGTATAACTAAATTGATCACTAACATTTTGTAGCTGAGCCATTTGCTTGTGCTCTGCTCCAAAGTACAGTCATGTCTGACGAAGATCATAACATGGTGTCAGAAATGCTTCAACCTCGTCCAATATAAAGCAGGAGAGATTATTTAACAGAAAATAAGAATGTTCCTTGAGTTTTGTGGTAGTATAGAGTCTCTCGTGTCTCGTCATTTGAGCAGAGCAGCCCAAGCAAAGCCGTTACTATGGAAACTCACAGACCCAGAGCCTCCATGAGCAGAGTGCATGCAAAGTGACCAGCGCTTACGGAGCGAGGGACAGACTGAGAGGAGCAGCTAATGGATTTATTAATGGAGGAAGTTATTTCAGGTTTCGGGCCGGGCTTTAAATTTGCCAGAAGCAATCAGGCCTGGGTAGGGTTCAGGCATAAAATGCATGCCCGTGCAGGGCTCTACAGGTCAGTGCATCCACTTGAAGGACATCTAGAATAAGATGGCCCCATACTGGATGGCTGCCGTTTTGCAAGCTCCAACCCAATTTTGCTTGCTTTCTTTATCGTGTTTTTCTTATTTTTCTATCTGGTGTGTTTCAGTTCTACCATGTTATTTTTAGTATTACATTGTTATTGATTACTGCAGTTTTGGGGTTAGAGCTGGCAAGAAATGCATTTCACTGTACTTGTGCATGTGACATTCAAACTTAACTATATTGCACTTTTAAGTTCACTGTGAACTGCAACAGTAGCAACAAGAAAACTCCCCTCAGTTTTGAGAACAGGAGCAAAACCTTTAGTTTAGAGGAAACAGGTTATCATACTCTGACTGTACGCTCTGACTGTACGCTCTGGCTGTACGCTCTGGCTGTACGCTCTGGTTGTATGCTCTGGCCGTCACTGGCTGTATGCTCTGGCTGTACGCTCTGGCTGTACGCTCTGGTTGTACGCCCTAGCCATTGAATGGTGTTAACTCTTTCTCTCTCTCTCCAGGTCAGCCTCCCCTTCAGGCCCCAGTCCAGTCCCCTACCTGCCCCTCCCTCCCTTCTGGCCCAGCCTCTGCTTCAGGGGGACAGATAATCACCGCCATCTACCCCCCTACCAGCGTCACCATGGCAACCGGGGTGGTCTCCATGTCAGCCGTGCCACCCAACATGGTGTACACAGTCTCCAGCTCCTCCAGTCTGTCCACTCACATCCTGCCCAAACACACATTCGCCCCCACCACACACACTCACATCCAACTCCAGTCGGACAGACAAACAGACAGGCAAGCGGGGGAGAGACCCACGGACAGAACGTCTCACTCTCAGTCAGAGAAAGCGGCAGACAGACAAGCGCAGACGCAGCCTGAGCTACAGGCGTACGGACAGACGGACAGGCCAACCCTCACACAGGCGGACAGACAGACGGAGAGGCAAGCCCAGACCTTCAATAAGAGCAGCAGCTTAGTGGCGCCGTCAAGTGGCTCCTCATTGTCACTGCGGCCTTGCAGCCCCCCCCTGCCCTCTCACACTTCCAGTAAGTCTAAGGCGCCCGCCTTGTTTTTCGAACAAAGATCTAATGCTTAACAAATGCAAGTATATGAGGTAACATAAAAAAATATATATATTATTTCAGCAGGCAGTGCACCAGGCACCCCTAAACTCCCCCAGCTCCCGGTGAGGACCCCTCAGAAAATCAAAGCCACTGTTGCCAACATCCCGGTGGGCAGCTACGAGGGAGGAGGCCGAGGAAAGGAGAGGGAGAAGAACCGAGAGAGGGAAAGAGAGAAAGAAAGAGAGAGCACTGGAGCAAACAGTCGTTTTTCCTTTGAGCTGGAGCGTCCTGGGGAGTCGGCGTCCCCCTCCCAACACACACACACTGCTGAGGAGCCCCCCTCTGACAGACCCCCTGAGGGACACGGCCCTGGGGACAACACTGACACACGCAGCACAGAGGCCAGCAACAAGGAGGTGAGAGAGAGATGGAGAGATTGACCTGATGGATTGTTTTGGTTTTTCTTCTCAATAATCAGAGAATGCAAATGAGATCACATTCATAGAAAATAACATACATTTCTGATTTTACACCCTGTGTCCCAAAACTAAACCCTCCCAGCATACTGTCTAATTAAACTTGTTCTCCTCTCTGCCCCATACAGTCCGGGTGGAAGGACTCCGTCCCCTCCTCACCCCTGCCCCCTCCCTTGGGTACAGACCCTGCCCTGCCACCTCCCCAGAGCGACAAAGACGCCCCTCCTCCCAAAAAGGTGAAGGCCCGCCCCCCGCCACTCAAAAGGACCTTTGACTCTGTGGACAAGTGAGTTACCCTGAGTATAGACATGCCATCTATCAATTTATAAAATATGTTTGTTAGTGAGTATCCCTGAGTATAGTCACTCCATTTATAAATATGTTTGTTAGTGAGTATCCCTGAGTATAGTCACACCATTTATAAAATATGTTTGTTAGTGAGTATCCCTGAGTATAGTCACACCATTTATCCATTTATAAAATATGTTTGTTAGTGAGTATCCCTGAGTCATCCTGACACTTCAAAGGGTTCAGGTACCTTACTCATGTGTTACTCTCCTTTCTCTCCCTCCATCCCCCTCTTTCTCCCAGGGTGTTGTCGGGGGTGTATTTTGAGGAGCGTTTTGCTCAGCTACCAGAGTTCAGGCCAGAGGAAGTGCTGCCCTCCCCCACCCTGCAGAGCCTGGCCACCTCCCCCCGCGCCATACTGGGCAGCTACCGCCGCAAGAGGAAGAACTCCACAGGTAGGAGAGAGAGAGAGGACTGAAGGAAAGAGGAAGAACTCCACAGGTAGGAGAGAGAGAGAAAGGAGGTAGAGAGGACTGAAGGAAAGAGGAAGAACTCCACAGGTAGGAGAGAGAGAAAGGAGGTAGAGAGGACTGAAGGAAAGAGGGAGACAGACAACTGAGATTTACATTTTCTGTTGCAAAACATTTTGCTACGATGTGCCCCACTGAAGTAGAGGCATCTGCTAATCGTCTATATATATATATATATATATATATATATCTATATATCTCTCATCCCCTCTTCTGTCCAGACCTGGACTCGTCAACAGAGGACCCCGTGTCTCCTAAGAGGAAGAGCAGAAGGCGCTCCAGCTGCAGCTCGGAGCCCAGCACACCCAAGAGCGCCGCCAAGTGTGAGGGAGATGTCTTCACCTTCGACCGACCAGGTAGTAACACAGACACGCTCACACCCTCATTGTAAGGTTTATTCATGTACAGTGCCTTCGGAAAGTATTCAGACCCCTTGACTTTTTCCACATTTGGTTACGTTGCAGCTTTATTCTAAAATGTATGAAATGTATAATAAAAAAAATCAGCAATCTACACACAATACCTCAGAATGACAAGGCGAAAACAGGTTTTCAGATTTGTATTTACATGAGTTTTCAGACCGTTTGCTTTGAGGTGCATCCTGTTTCCATTGATCATCCTTGAGATGTTTCTTCAACTACATTGGAGTCCGCCTGGGGTAAATTTAAAATGATTGGATATGATTTGGAAAGGCACACACCTGTCTATATAAGGTCCCACAGTTGACAGTGCATGTCCGAGCAAAAACCAAGCCATGAGGTCGAAGGAATTGTCCTTAGAGATCAGAGACAGGATTGTGTCAAGGCATAGATCTGGGGAAAGGTACCAAAAAATGTCTGCAGCATTGAAGGTCCCCAAGAAGACAGTGGCCTCCATCATTCTTAAATGGAAGAAGTTTAGAACCACCAAGACTCTTCCTAGAGCTGGTCGCCCAGCCAAACTGAGCAATCAGGGAAGAAGGCCCTTGGTTAGGGAGGTGACCAAGAACCCGATGGTCACTCTGACAGAGCTTCATAGTTCCTCTATGGAGATGGGAGAAACTTCCAGAAGGACAACCATCTCTGCAGCACTCCACCAATCAGACCTTTATGTTAGTGGCCAGACGGAAGCCACTCTTCAGTAAAAGGCACATGACCGCCCACTTGGAGTTTGCCAAAAAGCACCTAAAGACTCTGACCAGAGAGGGAATGCCAAGCGTCACGTCTGGAGGAAACCTGGCACCATCCCTACAGTGCAGCATGGTGGTGGCGGCAACATGCTGTGGGGATGTTTTAAGCGGCTGGGAGACTAGTCAGAATCGAGGCAAAGTACAGAGATCCTTGATGAAAACCTACTCCAGAGCACTCAGGACCTCACTTGGGCGACGGTTCACCTTCCAGCAGGACAACAGCACTAAGCATACAGCCAGGACAATGCAGGAGTGGCTTCAGGACAAGTCTCAATGTCCTTGAGTGGCCCAGCAGGAGCCCGGACTTGAACCTGATCGAACATCTCTGGAGAGACCTGAAAATAGCTGTGCAGCGACGCTCCCCATCCAACCTGACAGCTTGAGAGGAATAGGAAAAACTCCCCAAATACACGTGTGATGAGCTTGTAGCGTCAAACCCAAGAAGACTCGAGGCTGTAATCGCTGCCAAAGGTGTTTCAACAAAGTGCTGAGTAAAGGGTCTGAATACTTATGTAAATATGATATTTAAATTTGCAAACATTTCTACAAAACAGTTTTTGCTTTGTCATTATGGAGTATTGTGTGTAGATTGATGAGGGATAAAAACAATGTAATCAATTTTAGAATAAGACTAATGTAACAACTGGAAAAAGTCAAGGGCTCTGAATACTTTCCAAATGCACTGTATAATTAACTGCTAAAACTGCTCTCCCAAATCCTAAATATATGTTCCATGTTTACACAAATGTTTTATATAAAATACTAACCCGTGTGTGTGTCTGTCAGCCCCCCCGTCTGTGTGTCCCCCTCCAGGGTCCGGGACAGGGACAGGTGCTGACGGAGAGGACATCCTGGGGGAGCTGGAGTTTGACAAGGTGCCCTACTCCTCTCTGAGACGCACCCTGGACCAGAGACGAGCCCTCGTCATGCAGCTCTTCCAGGAGCATGGCTTCTTCCCCTCAGGTCAGTACAGACACACGCTTACATATAGATTTTTATATACAGTACCAGTCAAAGGTTTGGACATACCTACTCATTCAAGGGTTTTTCTTTATTTTTACTATTTTCTACATTGTAGAATAATAGTGAAGACATCAAAACTATGAAATAACACGTATGGAATCAAGTAGTAACCAAAAAAGTGTTAAACAAATCAAAATAGATACTTCAAATAGAAACCCTTTGCCTTGATGACAGCTTTGCGCACTCTTGACATTCTCTCAACCAGCTTCACCTGGAATGCTTTTCCAACAGTCTTGAAGGAGCTCCCACATATGCTGAGCACTTGTTGGCTGCTTTTCCTTCAATCTGCGGTCCAACTCATCCCAAACCATCTCAATTGGGTTGAAGTCAGGTGATTGTGGAGGCCAGGTCATCTGATGCAGCACTCAATCACTCTCCTTCTTGTTCATATAGCCCTTACACAGCCTGGAGGTGTGTTGGGTTATTGTCCTGTTGAAAAACAAATGATAGTCCCACTAATCGCTAACCAGATTGGATGGCGTATCGCTGCAGAATGCTGTGGTAGTCATGCTGGTTAAGTGTGCCTGCCTTGAATTCTAAATAAATCACTGCCAGTGTCACCAGCAACGCACCATCAAACCTCCTCCATGCTTCATGGTGGGAAACACACGTGTGGAGATCATCCGTTCACCTACTCTGCGTCTCACAAAGACACAGCGGTTGGAACCAAAAACAGACCAAAGGACAGATTTCCTCCGGTCTAATTGCTCGTGTTTCTTGGCCCAATCAAGTCTCTTCTTATTGGTGTCCTTTAGTAGTGGTTTCTTTGCAGCAATTCGACCATGAAGGCCTGATTCACGCAGTCTCCTCTGAACAGTTGATGTTGAGATGTGTCTGTTACTTGAACTCTCTGAAGCATTTATTTGGGCTGCAATTTCTGATGCTGGTAACTCTAATGAACTTATCCTCTGCAGCAGAGGTAACTCTGGGTCTTCCTTTCCTGTGGCGGTCCTCATGAGAGCCAGTTTCATCATAGAGCTTGATGGTTATTGCGACTGCACAAAGTTCTTGAAATGTTCCAGATTGACTGACCTTCATGTCTTAAAGTAATGATGGACTGTCGTTTCTCTTTGCTTATTTGAGCTGTTCTTGCCATAATTTGGACTTTTACCAAATCTTTTTTACCAAATCTTCTGTATACCACCCCTACACATTTTTGGTTACTGCATGATTCCATATGTGTTATTTCATAGTTTTGATGTCTTCACTACTCTACAATGTAGAAAATAGTAAAAATAAATAAAAACCCTGTAATGAGTAGGTGTGTCCAAACTTTTGACTGGTATTGTACATAGGCCTACTCTCACTCTCATTTACAGAGTGTACACATGTGCACACACAAAGTCCTCCCCACCCAGCAAAATTTGTTTTTTCTACATTCCTAGTCAAACAACAATAATCAACACTTCCTCTGTCTTCCTCCTTCTCCTGTCTGCTCTCCAGCCCAGGCCACGGCAGCCTTCCAGGCACGCTACTCAGACATCTTCCCCACCAAGGTGTGTCTGCAGCTGAAGATCAGGGAGGTCCGACAGAAGATCATGCAGACTGCCGTCCCCTCTGAGACCAACGAGGCCTCCTCGCTCCCCGGACCGTCTGGCACCCAATCAGGGGAAGGGACAGGAGGAGGGGCGGAGCCATTGGGAGAGGAGGCGGATCAAGAGAGGGAGGGTAGTCCAGAGGAGCTGAGGGATTCGCAGGAGTCTTCTAGATGAAGGATGCCGACAGGCTGGATTGACCAATCAGCGATGGACCAGTTCCCCAAATCCCGCCTCTTCTTAATTTTGTTGAAGCTACACCCCTCTGCCTCTCGGTGTATCTGGACCTCTCTCTCTGTCTCTCGCTCTCGCTCTCGCTCTCGCCAGGCCAGAAAGAGCAAGTGGAAGAGACAAAGAAAGAGGATGTGTGTCTGCAAAATGTGTCAAGAGGTGAAATTGTTTAAAACTTAAAAGGGGATTTGAAAAAAAAAGTGTAATTCCCCCTCCCCCCCAAAAAATTACATTTAAAATGACAGACAGACAGCTAGCTGATGAACCCAAACTCCAATACCCACACTTGAATTAGCACTTTGTTACTAGTATTAATATTATCCTTGTAAGCTTCCATTGATGCCAGTGGACTATAGACTATACAATAACAACTCTCCAGCTGTTACCCATTGCCTTGGAGCAGGGCCCATCTTTCAGACTGAATAACATATCACGTAGTGGGACTGTTTGAAGGTCATTTATCTGACTCTAACAGGACTCACTTTGTTGTTTTTAAAAATGGAGGGCTTGGGAAGCAAGATCAGTTAATTGGCTGGAGAAGAGGGTCTGGCTCTTAAGTCTCCCATTGGCTCATTTGTTTCTGCTGGACATTAGGGGGCTGGGTCCCCACTGGCTTGAGATGATGCCTTTGGATGGAGAGCCCGCACTACCCTGGAGGGATCAGAAGGATCCTTGTTTTATTGTTAGATTTTTCTCTACTTTGAATCATAAAAGCATACCTTCAGAACAGGTCTGTGAGGGGGACTGGAGAGAGTTTAGGACCTCGCCCTCACTTCCCATGATTGGCTACAGAAGATGCCAGTAAAGATGCACCAAGCGTTCCTGCTAGTCTGATTCGCTCGCCATGAGGGAAGGAGGCGGGGAGAATGAGTCAATGGGCACATCATGGCTCTACATTTCTCACTCGGTCACTGCAACCATGTTTTATGTATTTGTAGACTTTAGTTGAGAACCCAGAGGACGTCAGGCTGACATGCCTATTACTTCTAATGCCAAGCGTGTTTTATTATCTAACTTCTTTTTTTAAAGACAACAAACTTGTCTGTTTTTATCAAACACATGTAACGTTGCAGTTCATTATGTTATTGTATTACTGTTACTAATATTACTCCTCATTGTTATAGTGGACCTCATCCTTGCTACAGGCTGGTATCAATGCCATTAGATTGTCTCTCTCAACCTGTTTTCTTATTTGAGGGGGGATGGGACGTGTGTGAGATGGTCCTCACCTGTGTGTGAGATGGTCCTCACCTGTGTGTGAGATGGTCCTCACCTGTGTGTGAGATGGTCTTCACCTGTGTGTGAGATGGTCTTCACCTGTGTGTGAGATGGTCCTCACCTGTGTGAGAGATGGTCCTCACCTGTGCCTCTTTCCCTCTCTTTGTCTTCCCTTTCAACACCCTCACTTCGCCCCAGCAAGGACCTGGGGTGACAAATATTTTTATTCATTTCAATGAGGGATAACAAAGAAGAGGGTTGACATTTGTATTCATTTAAGTGTAATAAGTATGTTTTTGGACAACCCTGTATACCGCTCTCTCTCACTCCCCTGCTTGTAAGTTTGATTCTATAGCTTCCTCCTTCCTCCCTCTTTTCCTTCCGTTCATCCTCCCTTACTGTTCTCTCCAGGCTATTTTTGGGGTGGGAGGAGATAAGCCTGGAGGGGGCAGGGCAGTATAAAGAGTGGTAGGGTATAATATTGGTTGTCTTTTTGTGCAAGACTTGGTTGTGTTGTACATATTATTTACTGTAGAGTCAGGAGACTCGCTATAATATTGATAAGGAAAAATGTGCAACTGACTTGTATTGACTTTTAAAAGACGCCATTACACAAGGTGAAACTCCAAAAATGTACAAATGAATAATAAATATGAATATTAACATTTCTTTACTCCTTGTTTTACTGATACAGTATGCAATATATACATTTATGAATAATTTAAGTATCTATCTTTCAGTATAGATGTTCAAGTTAACTTTTTTCACTAGTTTTGAATGTACCACACAGCTGAACCATTAGTTATTGATTAGTTATTATTGTCCAACTACACTGAACAAAAATATAAATGCAACATGTAAAGTGTTTGTTACATGAGCTGAAATAAAAGATCCCAGAAATTTTCCATATGCTCAAAAAGCTTAGATTAATCTCATTTTGTGCACAAATTTGTTTACATTTCCCCTCTGCCAAGATAATCCATCTACCTGACAGGTGTGGCATATCAAAAAGCTGATTAAACACCATGATCATTACACAGGTGCAGCTTGAGCTGGGGACAAAAGTCCACTCTAAAATGTGCAGTTGTCACACAACACAATGCCACAGATGTCTCAAGTTGAGGGAGAGCGCAATTGACATGCTGACTGCACGAATGTCCACCAGAGCTGTTGCCTGAGAATTGAATATTCATTTCTCTACCATAAGCCACCTCCAACGTTGTTTTAGAGAATTTGGCAGTACGACTAACCAACCTCACAACCACAGACCACGTGTAACCACGCCATCCCAGGACCTCCACATCTGGCATCTTCACCTGAGGGATCGTCTGAGACCAGCCACCCGGATAGCTGATGAAACAAAAGTATCTCTGTCTGTAATAAAGCCCTTTTGTGTGGAAAAATGCATTCTGATTAGCTGGGGATGGTTCCCCAGTTGGTGGGCCTATGTCCTACCAGGCCCACCCATGGCTGCGCCACTGCCCAGTCATGTGAAATCCATAGATTAGGGCCTAATTAATACATTTTAATTGACTGATTTCTTTATATGAACTGTAACTCTGTAAAATTGTTGCATGTTGCAATTATATTTTTGTTCACTATAACCACTACCATTCAAAAGTTTGGGGTCACTTAGAAATGTTTTTGAAAGAAAAGCACATTTTTTGTACATTAGAATAACAAATTGATAAGAAATACAATGTAGACATGGTTAATGTTGTAAATGACTATCGTAGCTGGAAACAGATTTTTTGAGATCTTCAGTTTCTTGGCAATGTCTCACATGGAATCACCTTCATTAACAAGAATAGACTGACAGGTTTCAGATGAAAGTACTTTGTTTCTGGCCATTTTGAGCCTGTAATCAAACCCACAAATGCTGACGCTCCAGATACTCAACTAGTCTAAAGAAGGCCAGTTTTATTGCTTCTTTAATTAGAACAGTTTTCAGATGTGCTAACATAATTGCAAAGGGGTTTTCTAATGATCAATTAGACTTTTAAAATGATAAACTTGGAAGAGCTAACACAACGTGCCATTGGAACACAGGAGTGATGGTTGCTGATAATGGGCCTCTGTAGATATTGAATTTAAAAAAATAAAAATAGGCAATTTCCAGCTACAATAGTCATTTACAACATTAACAATATCTACACTGTATTTCTGATAAATTTTATGTTATTTTAATGGACAAAAATGTTTGCTTTTCTTTTAAAAACAAGGGCATTTCTAAGTGACCCCAAACTTTTGAACGGTAGTGTGTGTATATATATAAAAAACTGTTTAGTCATTGGGGAGAATGCTGCACATAAAACAATATAAAGTGTGTGTGCTTGCCCTTATGTTAATTTTCCCCTGGGCTTGATCCGTTCTTCAAAAGGAGAGAGAATGGGTTCCAGTATCAAGACACAGTAACACACACAGTCACATAACAAAACAGGTATAGCATATTATCAAATATCATTTAATCATTCATTTATCTGTTTACAGCAAAAGGAGGAACAGTCATTGTTTTCAAAGTAAAAATCACATATTACAGACAAGCACTGAATGAACATCCATGGGCAGTCAAGAACATGACAAACACAGGAAATGGCCCTCGATTCACATCCGTCACAACTACCTCTCCGCCACCACTGACTGGCTTTGCCCTGTCTTTCTGAACATGAGATCATAGCACATTTGGTCTGTAGGAGTGAATGAACCTATTGTCCTGCCTGCTGCAATTGTAGACAATCGTTTTTATACTCAACAATGACAACCAGACCAGTGTTCCTACACTCTTGTAGTTCACTAGATCACAGTTTAATCTTCTACTGCTGCCCATACATTCACCCCAATAGGATAAGAGTCAGTAAAACATGCTCTCTGCCAGTCAAGTCAGTACAGTCCCTCAGCCCACACAGGTAGTTCTGTCATGGTTCTCCGATAGTTGAGCCTCTCACTGGCTCTCAGTAGCTGTAGATAACTCTGTGAGGCTTGTTTGATGGTTCTATGACAGGTCTGTGATAGTTCTGAGTCGTGGCTGTTTGACCCTCAGAATATCTAGATAGTCGTGTGATGGTTCTGTGAGGGTTATCTGATGGTCCGGTCATGGTTCTGAGTTGTCTCTGTCTGGCCTTTAGATGAGCTGTAGACTGTCTACAGAGATGGAGTCCATCCCCAGACTGTTAGATGAGCTGTAGGCTGTCTACAGTGATGGAGTCCATCCCCAGACTGTTCTCCAGGGCTGTGTGGTAGATCTCTATAGCCTCAGCCAGGGGTAGGGTTCCTCCCTCACTGGTCTCTATGATGGCGATGGTCTCCCCAAACTCATTACACATGATGGTGGGAGTACCCTGGGTCTGGATAGGAAAGGAAGCGGAGGAGGATGTGAGAGAAAACATTCGAACAACATATTTTCACAATTTTACAGACTAACACCCTCAGAGGCTGCACACAGACCCCACCCTCACCTGCTGTAGGGTCGACGTCTGTATGTGGATCAGCTGAGGCTGCCCATTGGCCAGTTCCACCTGGGATGCCTCCACTAGCGCCACGGCGGTGCTGGTCTCCATGGCAACCTGTGCTGCAGCCGCCTCCTCCTGCCTCTGCTGGCGTGCGTGGGTCTTCCTGTGGTTCCGCAGATTGGAGAAGGACTTGAAGGCCTTGCCACACACCAGACAGGCGTGGGGGCGCTCCCCCGTGTGCGTACGCCGGTGCTCCGCCAGGTGCATGCTCTGGACAAAGCCCTTGTCACATATTTTGCAGCGGAACGGCCGCTCCCCTGTGTGCGTGCGCAGGTGCTCTCGCAGGTGCGTGTTCTGCCGGAAACGCTTGCCACACAGGTTGCAGGGGAAGGGGCGCTCTCCTGTGTGGATGCGCTGATGCAAGGTCACGCCAGAGTAGGAGACAAACAGCTTACCGCAGGTTAGGCACTGGTGGGATTTACCCCTGGCCACTGCACCACCACAGGACCGACCAGGAACCAGGCCGTGGCTCAGCTGATGCAGACGCCAGTTGGCTGCAGAGTTGAGCTTCTTCCCACACACAGTGCAGTCCAGGCCCCCTCTCATGATGCTGGTGGTCCCTGTGTCTTCTGAGGTGGAGGGCTCTGAGTGGGGCTCCCTGTCAGGGCACACTTGGGGCTGGCTCTCTAACCCTCCCTCTCTGTCTGCCTGGGCCTCAGTGGGGTGGACCTCCTGACAGTGGCGGTCTCTCTTCCTCCTGTGCGGGAAGCCAGCCTGGCAGTGAGGGCAGGAGAACGGGGCCGGGGCCCCCGGGTGAACAGTGTAGCGGTGGGCGGCTAGCTTGGCCGGCCGTACGAAGGTGGCGGGGCAGTCCGGGCAGGGACAGGGAGGGAGGTTGGCATGGAGTAGGCGGTGCTGCCGGAGGTTGGATGACTGGGTGAATGTCCGGTGGCAGATGTCGCAGCGGTAGGGGCGCACGCCAGAGTGGGTGAGGTTGTGGCGAGACAGGTTGGCCAGGGACGAGAAGGTCTTTCCGCAGTCTGAGCACTGGAAGGGCCGCTCGCCGGTGTGTATGCGCAGGTGGTTGCGTAGGTGCATCTGCTTCTTGAAGGTCTTGGTGCACACGGAGCACTTGAAGTGTCGCTCGGAGATGTGGGCCGTATGGCGGTGTTTGACCAGGCGGAGCAGGGAGGGGAAAGCCTGAGGGCAGGAGGGGCAGGGGAACGCACCCCGGGGACCAGCGAGGTTAGGGTCAGTAGAGGAACCAGGATCAGCAGTATGTTCTCCCGGTTGGGACTCTCCACTGCCCCCTGGTGCCCTCTCCACATCCACCCCATTCTCCTTTCCTCCCTCTGCCCTGCTCAGAGAGCTGGAGGCAGTGTCCTCCCCCGACTCGCCTATCTCCATCTCAGCCTCGGTAAGGGGGGCCATTAGGTTCTCCTCGTCCCCCTCCGTCTCCATGGGGCTGCCTTCACCCCTCTCCCTCAGAGCCCGGGCTCTCTGAAGGATGGACAGGGCTGACAGGGACATCCTCCTGGGGGCCGCTGGGACCTGCACAGGACATCGTCAAAACACATGCTCATACAGTGACCAGTATGGGACTGAATTTAACTAGAGAAACAAAACATTTGCACACATTTCTCATTGATGATTTGCACAAAACATTTCTCAAGTTAGAATTTGGAACTATATAACAATATTACCATTTTTAAAAAGAAAACGTGGTTACCAGGACGACAGGGGTAGGTGTAGTGGTGGCTGTTTTGGTGGTGTGTGTTCTACGGTGGTACAGGAACTTGGTCATATTGGTGAAGGTCTTGGCACAGTGTTCACACCTGTGGAGCGGCTCTGCTGTGTGAGACTTCCTACAGGACAGAGCGAGGGATGACGTGAGGGATGAGGAGACAGAGGTAGGGATGGGCGGATATAAAAAGTGAAGAGACGATTTGTCTCAGAGCCTTCAATACAAAACAGCATTCAAAAAGCAATAGACAGGAAAACATTTGGGATTGTGATGGTTTATGATGAGAACATGATGTCTGGTCAGGCACCTACCTGTGTATGATGAGGGTCATCTCGGTGTTGAAGCCGTGACCACAGTCCACACACAGATACCGAGCCTCCCCGGAGTGAGAGCGCATGTGCGTCTGCAGTGACATCGCCTTCTTAAACACCTTGTCGCACTCCCGGCACTCGTATGTGCCATGCTCGTGCACGCGCCTGTGTGCTGCCAGCCGATTGGCTGATGTGAAGGTACGCTGGCATTGGCTGCACTGCAGGCATAGGGGTGTGTTTCTAGATCTTTTAGCCAGGGCGCGTCTCCCCGTTCCCTTCCCCCTCTCCTCTGCCACCCTCCCCCCATTCTCCTCCCCTCTCTCCTCCTCCCCCCCTCTGTCCTCCTCGTATCCCATCATCACACCGTCCTCGCCGCTCTCCTTCTCCTGGGCCAGGAAGTGCTCCCCCTGGTGTTGCAGGAAGTCCTCTGGGGTCTGGAAGAGGAGGGCACACTCGGAGCACTCATAGGGGTGGAAGATCACCACCTCCCCCTGCTGCTGTTTCTCCTCCCGGACAGCAGACAGTGCCACCTCTAGTCTCTGGAGGCCGTTCTCTGGGACCCCCAGCTTTCCTACCGAGCCCACCCCTAGAGGAGTGAGCAGAGGGGGCAGCAGCTTGGCGCGCCGTAGGCCGGGGGTACTGGAGCCATCGGCCAGGGCTTGGGCACTGCAGATCTGGAGACGCATTGTGGCCGAGCCGGGAAGGGGGGAGACGGGGGGTAGGAAGGTGGCCCGGGAGGGGGTCGAGGGCTGGGGGGCAGACTGATGCTGTTGTTGTTGTTGGGCTAGGACCTGAGGGGGGCACAGACATGATCATGTTTGAGTGAGAATAACTGGTTACTGGTTTTAAAAAGCTTTTCGACATGAAGTGTGTACAGTACCTGTGCTAAGATCTCCCCAGCTTGTTGTTCACTCAAGACAAAGTTCTGAACACTGACCAAGGGTGTCACAGTACCATCGGGCTGCAGCACATACTCCTGGGAGAGAGAGGAGGGGGGAGGAAGTTTGAGCCAAGAAAGGAAACACCTAATTCTGCCTGTCTGCTTTTGCGCTAAAGAACGCCAGCCTGTAAGCCCTTTGATGAAGGGTTTGCTGATGAAATGTGTTGGTATTTAATACTCACAGTCTCTGTGGCACTGTGTGTGCTGCTCTTGCTGTGGGTCTGTCTGTGGGCCAGCCACACCTCTGGAGAGTCAAACAGGGCCAGGCAGTCTAGACACTGGTACTGGACAGGCCCCGACACCTGGCCCTCTGTCCCTGCCTCGTCTGTCTCCAACACCTCACACAGTTCTGGGGAACACAACACAATGTTCAGCAGGTGAGTCTCACTATCTAGCCCCTCTACATTCAAACAACCTCTGCCTTTCATTCTTGAAACAAACCACCACCTTTCACTCCCCCTCCTCTTCAAGACACATATCCACCCTTTCCTGTCCTCCACCATCCCCTCCATCCTCCCCCTCTCACCATGGTCCTCTGTCTCCAACCCTGCCTCTCTCATGTGCAGCTCCTGGTGCAGTAGCAGTTCATCTGGGTTCCTGATGAGGGCACCACACTCCAGGCACTGGTACTGGCTGTCCCCGTACTCTGAGATGCCCTGGATGGCCATGGCCTCCCCAGCCTCCCCCTCTTCTCCCTCCTGCCCTGTGTGGATCTGCTGGTGCATCAGCACTTCTTCTAGGGTGTTGAAGAGCTGGTGGCACTCGCTGCACATGTACTGGTGCTGCATGTCGTACATGCCCTCTGGGTCCTCCTGCTGGTCATCCATGACTACTGAAAGGCGTTTTTTGTTGGGCCGTGTGTGTGTTAGTCAGCACAATTCAATGAATGAGAAAAAGTATCCTGTCCTGGTCTGAGTTATATCTCTGTGTTACGATCCTGATACAAGTGTGCCTTGATGGTTGAATTGAAGACTTTGAAGTCTGTTAGTGAGCAAACGGTGTGTTTTGAGTTTTAGGGCTTGAACCAGTAACAATGATTAGTAAAGTAGCTAGCCTCTTTCCTCATGTCTCTCACTATGATGTTCTGTGATGTCAGGACAACAGGGAGGGAGCCTGCAAAAAAGCAAAATACAGTAGTCTCAGTCAGCTATTTGGTATCACCTGTCCCAAACCCCAACTTGCCCACAGACATTATTTTAGTTTACAATGATGTAGGTCATTTCCATGTAAAAGGAGCCATGAGCACCAACATGTGATGTTGATAGGAACATATCTCAATGTGGCCCTCATACAATCATGGCCACCTAATCATCCCCGGCTTCCAATTGGCTCACTCATCGCCCCTCTTCTCCCCTGTAACAAATCCCAGGTCGTTGCTGTAAATGAGAATGTGTTCTCTGTCAACTAAGGGCTAAATAAATACAATTAAAATGAATAACAAAAAATATATCAAAATGGGTGTCAAATGAAAGCTAAGAGTCTATATTTTGGGGAAATGAAGTCATATATAAAGGTTTCTAGTAATTGCTTGGATTTCTGGTCAAACAGATGGAAAGATGTCTTAGAAAACATCTACCAGATAAGCCTTAAAAAAGGTATTAGAAATACATCAAAACACAATAATGTTGAAGTAATATTTAGGTCAACTATTATCAACACTTAACCTATATTTAGTTTTGGAGAAAAGATTTGCCTTCTTAAACACTGCCTTGTAATTCCGTTACCAAAAACCACATATCTTTAAGATCTTCAAGAGGATACTGAAAGTTCACAGAACTAACAAGGTAGACCTACCAATTAGTTTGTGTTTTGAACGGTTTATGAATTATTTAGTGATTATAACTCGTAATTCTGTTACCAAATCAGTAACATAATTACAGAAAAAACAGTAATGGAATTAATTGGGGCGGCAGGTAGCCTAGTGGTTAGAGCGTTGGACTAGTAACCGAAAGGTTGCAAGATTGAATCCCCGAGCTGACAAGGTAAAAATCTGTCATTCTGCCCCTGAACAAGGCAGTTAACCCACTGTTCCTAGGCGGTCATTAAAAATAAGAATTTGTTCTTAACTGGCTTGCCTAGTTAAATTAAGGTAAAAAATAAAAATGACAGCAATTGAATCGATGACAATGGGAAATCAAATCATATAATGTCCTCCCTTCCACTGGCATACTGTTATGTTCAGCTCATAACCGTTTTGTCTCTTTCTGTTGTCTGGACGTCTGTGTTTGAAAGCGAGAGTGTGAAAACAGTCTGGACAACCTCTCCTGGCTCTAACTGACACTACCCATGAGCCCCAGCTCTTTCCATTTACTGTAACCAGCATCCGCACCCACCGCTCACCGGACATCCATGGACGTTGAAAAATAGTTGAAATGTCAACGTCCACAGACATCATTTTTGGGGCCGGACTTGATTTGACTCAAACACAGACGTCCACGATTGGTGACCGGATCAAATTTGAACCAATCATAGACGTCTATGTTTCACAAGTTTAGACAGTAGAGTTCAGTACAGTAATGTACTCTATTGTGTTCTACTGTAATGTCTATGTTTCACAAGTTTGGACATCTATTATTGGTTCAGATTTGGTCCGGTTCGAACCAACCGAATTTGGTCTTGTTTGGGGGCGGAGCTCATTCGAATAATAGAATGATACCCATATATGCAAAGGATGATATTGCATATTTCTACCTTTGTGTACCAATTCAGGATAAATCACAATAAAGAAAATTACATTCATAACCATAAATGATGCACTTCTGTGTTGTACAGATCAGGGACCCATGATGTAATTCCATTACAGTAATTCTGTTACTTCACTTACTGTAGTTCAATAACTAAAAGAGATTTACCGTAATTCTGTTAACAAAATTCGCATCTACACTATTGTTCCAGTAAATGTTTTTTGTTTAGCATACATTTGAAAGTGAAAAATCTGAGTCTCAGCATAATTCCGTTACCATGGAATTGCCCTGTAACTATTGCATGGTTCCATAAAATCGTCATAGAAAATAGAGCTGATAGCTACACGCTAATCAGAAGCTGCCACAAGCAGCAGAAGCTAACTGCAAGTAGGCGCCAAATGACAATGGTAACGGGATGTGAAATAGTTGACAGGGATGTACATTATTACATGCATTTTTTCTACTCAAATATGGCATATAATTCATGACATTTAGTTTATACAAGCCACAGTGCTGCATAACTGATCCTGTGTAGCATGATAGCTTGCGACATTGCTTCCTGTGTGTTATCATTCATGTGGCGAGCTGTTGGCGGCGCTCTCTCGGATATCCGAGACCTCTTCCGAGGCACCGCTGTCTCCTGACTGTGGCTCCCCGGCTCAAGGCGGTCGTCAGGCGGCGCTATCCACTTTTCCCCGCAGGTCTCCGGTAGACACGACAGGCCCTTCCTTCCCCTCCCGTTCAAAGAATCTTACCTCTCATCTACTGTCGTTGGACAATCCCTCGTGAGGTAGTCACAAAGCTCCGCAGAAGCAACAATGCACTCTCCGTTCCGTCTTTAAGTGAATAATGCACTGATTGAACAGTACGCTTTAAAATCGTGAACCTTCTGGCAGAGAAACATTTCGGTGCACGAAAAACATCGTTTGTCCGCGGATCGTTCCCCTGTTGTCGGCACGCTCCGCTGCCTTTCGCTCTGGCCTTGTGACTTTGGCAGGCAATGATTGGATACATTCCCTGTCAGTCATCAAGCGGTCCTTGCTTGGTTGATAGGGCATTTTCACAAAAAGTACTGTATATTTGCGGTAGTGGGAGTTTACTGTCGCCATGTCGGTGTGGTTTGCAATTTGTTTTTGTATCTACTTTAGACCTGTTTTATGAATTTTTTAAACCGCACTCATCTGATCCTATTTGTTTAAACTTAAAATCATGGAAACTTTGATTAATGGATCATTGTTATGCTATATTAATATCACCATCATGATAATATGTACAGTGTTTGCTAACCCTGTAATCTGAAACAACAATAAAATGACTTCTATAACTTGTTCTTGAATTGCCACAGGCTGACACACCTCTACTCCAACTCCTTAGCTGTCTGAATTAAGACGAGTGGCTAAAGGTGCTTGCCCGCCAGGCAGTGAGAAGAATCCACTCTCAATTCTTCTGGTGATAACATCATGTGGACCTGCTATATTTTTAGATTTTCAAATATATTTTCATGCCAAGATGATCAACTTGGTCTGCTATTTTCTCTACCTTTGTGTGTGTATGTCTGAGGGGTCAGATCTTCAAACTGCATTGTTGACTTTTCCAAAATGTTGCTTGAGATGTATTTATGCTGTTGTTGAGCCCCTGGGTATCTCTACATCAGTGGTTCCCAACCAGGGGTACTATTCAGTTGATGGTACAGTAACCGAAAAATGTTGGGAAGCACTGCTCTACATTTTCAACTCCTTAATGCCTAGTTAAATAAAGGTTAAATAAATATATATATATATATTTAAATGCAATTTACATTTTAGACCAGTCATAATTTCTTTACTCGCCATTCATTGGGGAGCATTACAATTGTCAAGACAAGCACAAGAATAACAATATGAATCGCTGTCTTTGGTGTGCATTTTCTATTATAAGTTGAAATATATGATCGTAATTTGTTTACTTTAACCGTTTGTAACCACTATGTTCCGCAAGTGCACTCCGCCCCGTGTCGTTCCGTTTGTTTCTGTTAAAGAAACGTTTTGCAACAGAATTGGCGTAATGAATACGCCCCAGTTGGATCTACCCTCAAAACTTCGTTACCCATGAAGCAATGCTATCAGCCAGTGCGTTGCTGTGCGTCAAGTCCAACCACTGTGCCAAGCGAAGAAGAAAGGTGGAGACGTACAAGCTAGCTCAAACGATATGCTACCAATGCAGTTAAATTTGTGACGACTACATTAGAAAAGATAGGTCAACTCTGTGCCTGCTTGGCTCTAAATCGTAACAACCTTTCCCCCTGCCCCGGCTATAGCGCACATAGATATGAGCGGCAGCGGGCGGCCCAGGACCAGCTCGTTTGCTGAGCCTCCAGGGGCTCCCGGAGCCGCTTCAGCCGCCGCCGGATCGTCTGTTACCGGAGGGAGTTCTGCAGGAAAATCTGGGGCTTCACAGGCCACAGGGAGCAGCTCGACTGGCTTCGGAAATTTGAAACTAGCCCGTGAGTATAGCTAATTGAACACAAAACGAAGAGATCGGGATATATATGTGTGTACTGATAATTTAAAGCAAGTATCTAACAAACAAATTGATTAAACTGTCGATGTTATCATTTCGCAAAGCTAACCTAGCTAGCTAACTAGCTGGCTAGGCTATGTATGTTTTTGTAAAAAGGACAGTGGGATCAAGCCGGGCTTTGATTGTGGCAGATCTGGCTAACGTTAACTAGCATAGCATTTGATGCGAAACGTCTATACGATGTTAGAAACTGGGGAGAAATTGATGAAAATAGAATGGAACCAGATGTCGGTGATATTTGTCGTTGGAAGCCAGATTGGAAAAAACAGGCATCAGCGGTAACGTTACCTACCTAGGTGAAATCAAACGAGGTTGACCGTCGTCCTCATTTAGCTAGTTAGCCTGTAATCTTAGCTATTAGCATTGGAAGTTATGTAGCTGGTTGCTTAGTTAGCTAGGTTACATGTCTAACGTTAGCTAGCTAACAGCTATATATGCTATTTAGAGGAGGCGAGGTTACGGTTAATTTAGTTCACATAACGTAATATATAGGGTACTTGTACAACATGGCTTAATGTGACCCTGAACAATTAGCTTTAAATCTAGCTAACTTGTTCAAGAACAATTTACGTGCTAGTTTGCCAGTTTGGTTAGCTTGTCCAAGGCAGGAATAGAATTAGCCAGCCAGATTGCTGGAGTGCGCTGTGTCAAAGGTCTGTCAATGTCATTTTTATAACGTTAAAAGTCCAGTTTTGTTTTGCAGTTCTTTGGTCAACCGTTTTAGATTGAGCAATAATGTGAGTGGTAAGGAACCGTTACGTATCTATCTTGTTATTGGAATAATACTATCATAACCACGTATTTCCAAATACAATATGTGTTGGTCTCATCTCGTTATTGTTCAAGATCTATGATTGATTTTCCTCATATTTGCATAATTTGACACGTGTCCATATATTGATAGATCAAATAATCTTCATAATTAGGCTAGTCCTATTGCTTTCCATTGAGATTTCCGCACATTGAGGATTATTCCAACGGGTCTCATTCTCACCCATTTTTACAGCCAGTTCAATGACAGGAATTGACTGTATGCCCAATGGTAGTTAGGATAGGCGGTGTTGGCAGAATACCTACAGGGAGGTGTTGACACGGTCAGACTTAGGGAAAACCAAATATGGAACATTGCACCACAATGTCCATGTCAAACAGACAGTAGCTAGTCTACTCTGCCATGTGTCAGGAGGTGGTTGAAAGTGTACCCATATTTTGGTAAGACTTTAGTGGGTCCTTATTAAACCTAACACTTTTATCGATTCAGATGTATTTGCCGTTGACATTTCTTCAGTTGAAAACCAGAAACGTTGCATACCAATTTCCATTCTGATCACTGACTGCTATTCTGATAGCCCTGCCATGTTGAAGACCCGGCCTGGGTCAACCATGGCACTTCAGACTGCACTGTGAATGGCCTCAGCTCTCCAATGGAACCCTATGGGAAAATGTTGAAGCTTCAGTGTGAAGGGATTTGACTGGAGAGATTGAGGGAGGCAGGGAAAGAAGGCAGGGAGGGTGAGTGAATCATTGGAAAGATAAGCTAGAGGTGGGAGATGGAGACTGGAAACAGGTGAGCGACAGATAAATGACGGTGCTGGTCAAATGTCTTCTCAGTCCAGCAGGGTATACATGAACACCTAACCTAATCAGCACTTCTTCAGTGTCTCTGTTCAGGCGTTCTAACAGTAATCCTCGGTTTTGAATGGGGTCTGATTTGGTCTCTCCTGACCACAGTACTGCATTCCTAAAAGGGTGTGCCCACTGATAAGCATTGTTCCTGGTCTGGAGGTGTCTGGACCTACCAGAAACCCCAACAAAGGTGCTGCACTACTTTTAGGTTTCTGGAAGTAACACTGACTTGTCTAAGTGAAGTGCAAAGCCAAGATCAAGGGTTGTAAATGTCTGACAAAAAGGTGTCAGACAAAACAAGTCATAGGCAATAATTGCCAGCAGGATTATCGTAGTATCCTGGGGCTGCACTTAGCGTTACTGACGTTTCTCAACTTTCTACTGCTCTATTGTTCTCAGCTCCTATCCTGGGGACCCACATGACTGCACATATTTGTTTCAGCACTAACACACCTACACCTAATTCAACTAATAAAGGGCTTGATGGTCAGTGAATTAGTTGCATCAGGTGTGTCTATATTAGTACTGGGCCTGGTTTCCCAAAAGCATCTTAACTTCTTTGGGACTGGGGGGCAGTATTGAGTAGCTTGGATAAAAAGGTGCCCAGAGTAAACTGCCTGCTACTCAGGCCTAAAAGCTAGAATATGCATATAATTAGTAGATTTGGATAGAAAACACTCTGAAGTTCCTAAAACTGCTTGAATGATGTTTGTGAATATAACAGAACTCATATGGCAGGCAAAAACCTGAGAAAATATCCAACCAGGAAGTGGGAAATCTGAGGTTTGTAGTTTTTCAAGTCATTGCCTATCGAATATCCAGTGTCTATGGGGTCATATTGCACTTCCTAAGGCTTCCACTAGATGTCAACAGTCTTTAGAACCTTGTTTGATGCTTCTATTGTGAAGGAGGGGGGAATGAGAGCTGATTGAGTCAGGGGTCTGGCAGAGTGCCATGAGCTCAGTCTTGCGCACTCCCGTGAGAGTTAGCTGCGTTCCATTGCATTTCTACAGACAAAGGAATTCTCCGGTTGAAACATTATCGAAGATTTATGATAAAAACATCCTAAAGATTGATTCTATACTTCGTTTGACATGTTTCTACGAACTGTAATATGACTTTTCGTCTGAACTTTCGCCTGGACTTGCCCGCGCTTCCTGAGTTTGGATTTGTGTACTAAACGCGCAAACAAAAAGGAGATATTTGGACATAAATTATGGACTTTATCGAACAAAACAAACATTTATTGTGGAACTAGGATTCCTGGGAGTGCATTCTTATGAAGATCATCAAAGGTAAGTGAATATTTATAATGCTATTTCTGACTTCTGTTGACTCCACAACATGGCGGGTATCTATCTGTATGGCTTGTTTTTGTGTATGAGTGCCGTACTCAGATTATTGCATGGTGTGCTTTTTCCGTAAAGTTTTTTTGAAATCTGACACAGCGGTTGCATTAAGGAGAAGTGGATCTAAAATTCCATGCATAACACTTGTATCTTTTATCAATGTTTATTATGAGTATTTCTGTAAATTGATGTGGCTCTCTGCAAAATCACCAAATGTTTTGGAGGCAAAACATTACTGAACATAACGCGCCAATGTAAACTGAGATTTCTGGATATAAATATGAACTTTACCGAACAAAACATACATGTATTGTGTAATATGAAGTCCTATGAGTGTCATCTGATGAAGATCATCAAAGGTTAGTGATTAATTTTATCTCTATTTGTGCTTTTTGTGACTCCTCTCTTTGGCTGGAAAAATGTCTGTATTTTTCTGTGACTAGGTGCTGACCTAACATAATCGTTTGGTGTGCTTTCGTCGTAAAGCCTTTTTGAAATCTGACACTGTGGCTGGATTTACAACAAGTGTATCTTTAAAATGGTGTAAAATACTTGTATGTTTGAGGAATTTTAATTATGGGATTTCTGTTTTGAATTTGGCGCCCTGCAATTTCACTGGCTGTTGGCGAGGTGGGACGCTACCGTCTCGAATATCCCAGAGAGGTTAAGGCTAAGTTCATTGTTAGAACCATAGGATCCTATGCTTCTAAGATTAATTTAGCCTTAAAATGCTTTTGGGGAAACTGGCCCAGGTCTGGAACAAAACTGCAGTTGTGGGCCACCAGGGCTGGAGTTGAGGAACACTGTTTTAGAGAGTAAGTGGCAGTGCCACTGCATAGCAATACTAGCCAACTAGCTACCTCTCTCTCAAAAGGATACTGCAGCTCTGGCATAAATAAATGTTCGCTTGTAATGCATGGCTGTGTAATCGCTAATCCTTTTAGTGAGTAATGTGTTCACTCGCTTTATATTTAGAAATAAGTGATGAGTTACTTGAGACTAAAGTCTGAGTGTTCTGGAAATCACTTCTCTTGCTCTTTCATTCAATCCTACTCATCAGACCTGTGTGTTAACTTCCTCTTTAGGAACCGAAGCACTTCCCTGACAGCTGATCTGTCTGACTGCTCATCTTTGCATTCATCATTAGTGACTATCATGCCACTGCTGTTTCATATTAAAACTCTCCCCTCTGACTCTACTTCTGAAGATGAGGACTACACAGACGCAAACGCTGTGAGCCACATGATTACAGATCAGATGACGTTCTCTGGTCGTATGAGACGTCAGAAGGAAGAATAGTTTAGTGAGTCATGCAAGGATCTGGTTTGGATTAATCAATGAATCTAATGCCTACCCAGTGTGAAATCTACCTCTAGCTATGTGTGGCGTCTCCAGTGTGTTTATTAAAACATGCCGTCCAGAGGCATCCAGAGGTGTCTAGTCTACATCATAGGACTTTAAATCCATCAATCAACTGCGCCCACCTAATGCTTTTAGCAGTGCTGAACAAAACCTCCCGCCATTCACCCTCCCTTCCAGTCTGATTCCTGAGACTGACATAGTCCGGCTTTACAATTAGAGGATCCAAAGAAATGTATTTCATATCTTCAGCAGAGGAAGATCTAAATTAAATACATTTTTATCTTCAGAGGAAGATCCAAATTTGTCTTCTCAACAAAATCTTAAGCTAGTCAACCACTTACACAGCTTTGTTCTAGAGGCCTTGTCAGACTTTAGAGTAGAACTGAGAGATACAGAGTTATTAGAGAAAGCAAGGTCATGTTGAGGCAGGCGAATGGAGGGTGAATGGAGGAACCGGTGCACACACTCACTGGGCGTGCTACTGTACTGTCCATTCAATGTTATCACAGGCTCTGACAAGCTAGTTGGCTCCAGGCCCTACCTCTACTGTAGTGTTCCTCCTCCCTTCACAATCTGTGCTTCTCTGGTGCTGCTGTGTCAGTCAGATCACCCTCAACCGTTCAGACACAGCCAACAAGCTGAGCTGCACGTCTGACCCGAAGTCACTCAATGTATGAGCTCAGAGAATCTTCCTTTCCACAAGGTCGCACATCAGACAGACAGTAGGGCTGGGATACTTTGAGTATCGCAATACTGGTATCGTCCCGGCCCCGTTCAAACACTTAAAAAACGCACCCTCCCTTCCTTGAAGACAGTAATTATAGATCTGGCATTATGACTTTCTGTCAAAGCTATGTTGGAGAGCGCTCACTTTCACCCAATCCACTGTGTTAAATCGCCCATTACCTCAAGAAACAGAGGAAAGCAAGAATGCATGTCTCAGTATTGTCAGGTTCCTCGTATTTAAACCGTACTGTCCAGTGTAGTGAGGGGGTGAAAGGGTTCAGAGCTGTGACAGCCAGGCGTGCAGCCTCCCCCTGGGGAGCCAGGGAAGGTGAGGCAGGGTGGAGGTGGTTCACTGTAGCTACTACAGCTCATTACCAGCTAGTATTATGTGTCTGTGGGGAGAGGCTTCCGAGGTTACGGACATTTAGAGAGAGAGGGGGAGTGATGAACATTTGTTTAGTGTTTCCCCTCAGGGGATTGGAGAAAGGATGAGGTGACCGTCACTACGTTTCCTGCCTCTACACCAGAGTCATGGTCCTCTGTGTGTTTGGTGTGTGTGTCCCTGCATCTGGATAACATCTAAAATACTTGGGGTCCTTTAGCCCCCTTCCCAAATGGTCATGTACTATAATGTGTTTTGACCTCTGTACCTCTCCCCAAGGAGACAGTGGCAAGGTGACGACTGTGGTGGCCACACCAGGCCAGGGTCCAGACCGCCCACAGGAGGTGTCCTACACAGACATCAAGGTGATCGGGAATGGTTCCTTCGGCGTGGTGTACCAGGCCCGCCTCATTGACAGCCAGGAGATGGTTGCCATCAAGAAGGTTCTGCAGGATAAGAGGTTTAAGGTACAGAGTCTACAGACACACAGCACAACCCACTTCCACTGGCATTCTACGCTAGTGTTGTAGTACTCGAGCTGTAGTACTCGACCATTAATGACTTTGACTCACCTTCTCGACCATTGGTGACTCGGACTCACCTTCCCGTGTATTTTCACTTGGACTGGATAGGCGATTATGATAAGCAGAACATTAGCAGCACTGGGTGCGCAGAGAACGGAGGTTTCTGTTCTCTAGCTAGCAGTGGGAAGGACGTGCCACACTGGCACACGCGCTGCGGTGAAAGCAAGCGCTGAGTGTGGGCAGACAGGAAGGCAGGCTCCGATCACGTACTGCCTCCGATCATAGTGCCTTCAGAACGTATTCACACCCCTTGACCTTTTCCAATTTTTTTTGTTACCGCCTGAATTGAAAATTAAATTGAGATGTTTTTGTCACAAGCCTACACACAATACCCCGTAATGTCAAAGTGGAATTATGTTTTTCACAATTTTTATAAATTAATTAAATGTTAAGCTGAAATGTCTTGAGTCAATAAATATTCATCCCCTTTGTAATGACAAGCCTAAAGTTCAGAAGTAAAAATGTGCTTAACAAGTCACAAGTTGCATGGACTCAATCTGTGTGCAGTAAGTGTTTAACATGATTTTTGAATGACTACCTCGTCTTTGTACCCCACACTTACAATTATCTTTAAGGTCCCTCAGTCGAGCAGTGAATTTCAAACACAGATTCAACCACAAAGACCAGGGAGGTTTTCCAATGCCTCGGAAAGAAGGGCACCTATTGGTAGATGGGTAAAGAAAAATATATAAAGTGGACATTGAATATCCCTTTGAGCATTGTAAAGTTATTACTTACACTTTAGATGGTATATCAATACACTGTTTTATGTATGCTTTTTTTAATGGTTGAATTAATAAACTAATACTAAAACCTGGTCACTACAAATATACAGGCGTCCTTCCTGACTCCGTTGCCGTAGAGGAAGGAAACCGCTCAGGGATTTCACCATGAGGCCAATGGTGACTTTAAAACAGTTGCAGAGTTGGTTGTGATAGGATAAAACTGAGGATGGATCAACAACATTGTAGTTAATCCACAATATTAACCTAATTGACAGAGTGAAAAGAAGGAAGCCTGTACAGAATGAAAATATTACAAAACATGCATCCTGTTTGCAACAAGGCACTAAAGTAATAATGCAAAAAATGTGATAAAGCAATTAGCTTTTTGTCTTGAATGCAGTACTACAACACATTACTGAGTACCACTCCAAATTTTCAAGCATAGTGGTGGCTGCATCATGTTATGTGTATGCTTGCAATTGTTAAGGCCGGGGGAGTTTTTCAGGATAAAAAAAGAGACTGAATGGAGTTAAGCACCGGAAAAATCCTAGAGAAACTTGGTTCAGTCTGCTTTCCACCAGACACTGGGAGATGAATTCACCTTTTAGCAGGACAGTAACCAAAAACACAAGGCCAAATCTACACTGGAGTTTGTGTACCAAGAAGACAGTGAATGTTCCTGAGCGACCAAGTTACCGTTTTGACTTAAATCTACTTGAAAATCTATGGCAAGACTTAAATTGCTGTCTAGCAATAATCAACAACCAATTTGACAGAGCTTGGAAGATTTTTTTTTTTTTTTTTTAAGAATAAGGGCCAAATGTTGCACAATCCAGGTGTGGAAAGCTCTTAGTGACTTAAAAGACTCACAGCTGTAATCGCTGCCAAAGGTGCTTCTACAGAGTATTGACTCAGGGGTGTGACTACTTATGTAAATTAGATATTTCTGTATTTCATTGTCAGTACATGTGCCAAAATATTTTTATACTTGTTTTCATTTTGTCATTATAGGGTATTGTGTGTAGATGGGTGAGGGGAAAAAATTGTTAATCCATTTTGAATTCAGGCTGTAACACAACAATAAATCAAGGTGTATGTATGTAGGCTGCACATCGCGTTAGCGACTCACTTCCCTGTAACCACCAGTCACCAGCCTACTATTTAGCTTTGCCTGGTTAAGAAACACAAACTGCCTTATGAAATTGAAAACAATAGTATTGAGTTTAAAAGGAAAACAAGTCGAGCTATTGTCTCTCTCTCCCCTTGAGTATTAAAAAGTAGGCTGTCTTTGAATTTGTCATCTCGCTCTACCCTCCCATTTTACCTAGTCTTCCTCTGGAATGAAAAAAAAACTACATATCAGTGGGCGATTTACAAAAAGCCGAGAGCCTGTTACAATTATTGGAAATAATAATCTTACAGGAGCAATAGCCAATTCCGTCCAGAGACAATTCATCCCTTCAAAACATCATTGAACCTTCTATTAAAATAAAATGTTTGATCCTGTGTATGAAGGACTTGTTTGTTTTGTGGGCTGCATATTGTAGGCAATTATGACCTTTCTGCAACTGGAGGAAAATCTTTGCGTTACTTCAATGCTCACATGGAAATGTTCCCACCAGACCGCCACTAGTTGTTGCTGGGCAGATTTCGTCTACCAAATCCGAGCTAAATCAAGAGGCGCGACATACAAGCATCGACCTAGCAAGCCGCCAATACAAGCGAGCAAAAAACCATTTGTAACCAAAATACCAAATATGTCTAAAGAACCCCCGACTCATTCCTTTGCTTTCAAACTTTTATTTTTTATTATGTGCACATAAACCGATATTATTGTGTTCTTTTTTGGTTAAACTCCAACCCAGTGTCTCAGACTTGAGCACTTGGATCAGGACTCGAGCACGGACTTCACCATTGGTGACTCAGACTCAACTTAGCCTCAGACTTGTGACTCGATTCGGACTCAAGCACACGACTCGGTTTGGTGACTCAACTGAAACATTGGTCTACACGCACACACACACACACACACACACATACACAGTGCAACTCACTTCCACTGGCAGTCTACAGAAACACACCATTGCCCCTCATCACTCACACACTATCAGGTGTATTTCTGTATGTTCTCTCCCCATACCTCAATGTTACTACTGCTCAACTGATGAAATCTTGAGACCTAAATTACACCCCCTTGCTATTTCAATTACTCCAGAACCGAGAACTACAGATCATGAGGAAATTGGACCACTGCAACATTGTCAGGCTACGTTACTTTTTCTACTCCAGTGGGGAGAAGGTATGTACAAGGCCGACTACCAGGTATTGGGAACAACATTTGACATTTTCACGTTTATGCAGCAAAAAGGAAAAATCCAGACTTGTGAAAAAATGAATTGCATTACAAAATGGATTCAACAACATTGCTCTTCTCTCCTATTGTTTTCCCCTTACAGAAAGACGAAGTGTATCTGAACCTAGTGCTGGACTTTGTCCCAGAGACGGTGTATAGGGTGGCCCGGCACTTCAACAAGGCCAAGACCACCATCCCCATTATATACGTCAAGGTAATGCACTCACTACTTCTTCTCTTCCCCTGTTTCTCTCTTTTTACTTTCCCTCCCTTTTATCCTCGTTCTCTCTGTCATTGTTTTTTTTCCCGCTCTCTCATTCATCTCCCTCTTTCTCACTTAGTCTGTGTCCGTCTTCTCCTCATCTCTCACTTGCCCTATCCACCCCTCCATCGTTCCTCTTTAAGCTCCATGCTGCTAGAGGCAGAGTTCTCTATTTAAATGAAATGGTACTAGGCTTGGGCGGTATACAGGGGTATTTGGAAATTGAAGTTTTGTATACATTTTCATATTTGTAGCTACTTTTTAAGTAAATACCTGCAGTCAACTTGTGCAATACATTAGGAGATGAAGCGGATTGCGTTCTTCATTTCACCTGTCACATTATTTACGTTATGAAGCTTAACATAGTTCCCCAGAAAGCCAGTCCCGTGTTTGTTTGTAAATAGCACAACAGGAGAAAGCGGGAGCAAGTGGGTCCAGCTGTATATTAATAGTCAAGTGTTAATTTTTTGGCCTCCAATAGAGTGATCAGGGACATGCAACTATAGTTTTCCTTCCCAGAAAATACATTGGTTCAACACATTCAGCAGAAATGTCCTTCATTTTCATCAGATGACAACAGAAGTGCAAAGCTATTTGGCTAGCATTGTAAATGAGCTTACAATGAAAATGCAAGGTATTTTTTTGCAAAAAAAATGCATGGCTATCATATTTCTAATGTTTATCATAGAAACAATGTAGCTGGCTACATTTCCTAATGTTTTGCTTGAAGTTAATCTTGTGTTTTACCAGAGAGAAGTAGGCTGGTTACACTGAGGAAAAGTAGCTACACATCAGAGCGTTGTCTGCTGATAGAACGCCCTTAGTGAATTCTCATCCCAGTGGACAAGTGCAACTGAAGCACAAAATTTGTGATGCCGAGCAGAAATTACATAAAGAATTATTTTAGATCTGAGTTTACAAAACGCAGCAAAATATAACTTTTTTTCCTGAATGCAGAATTCTTAATTTTTCATTAAAGCGACACAAGTTTAACTTGCTATCATCTTCTCCGAGCAGAGAAGACAGGCCCGTTGCCCTAGCGACTGCACACAGACACAGTGTTCACATACTGCTCCAGAGCCAGTACTGTTCTTCCTTCAGACAAACATGTCAACTTTGTTTGTACAATGTATTTCGTTCACATTTGCTTGTAAATGTCCAAATTCACCACAAATTATATTCGGTAGCTCCTACGTATGTATAACTTTGAGCTGGATTGCCTGTCTTTGCAAATACTTTATTTTCGTTTGTGCTTGATAGCACATTTAGCTAGCAGCCTTCATGGAAATTTGCCATTACTTGTACTAATTTTGTTAGCCTTCTGGTAATGGACGCACAACAGGCTTTTTTTGCGTTTTGTGGCTCCCCTTTGTGTACTAATCCGGTAATACTGTAAATCCCGTCATGAGAGGAGGACTGTATGACGATGTAAAAGTCTGGGTACCCCAAATGGTACTGTATTTGACTAGAGGACTCTTTCCCCAAGGATTTGATGAGAAGAAAACGCATTGATGTTGAAGTCG
Source organism: Salvelinus namaycush (assembly GCF_016432855.1). NCBI lineage: Eukaryota > Metazoa > Chordata > Actinopteri > Salmoniformes > Salmonidae > Salvelinus > Salvelinus namaycush. The sequence goes on from NW_024061150.1 coordinate 130,071, forward strand.
GAAGTTTACATACACTTAGGTTGGAGTCATTAACTCGATTTTCAACCACTCCACAAATTTCTTGTTAACTATAGTTTTGGCAAGTCGGTTAGGACATCTACTTTGTGCATGACAAGTAATTTTTCCAACAATTGTTTACAGACAGATTATTTCACTTATAATTCACTGTATCACAATTCCAGTGGGTCAGAAGTTTACATACAATAAGTTAACTGTGCCTTTAAACAGCTTGGAAAATTCCAGAAAATTATGCCATGGCTTTAGAAGCTTCTGATAGGCTAATTGACATCATTTGAGTCAATTGGAGGTGTACCTGTGGATGTATTTCAAGGCCTACCTTCAAACCCAGTGCCTCTTTGCTTGACATCATGGGAAAATCAAAAGAAATCAGCCAAGACCTCAGAAAAAAAATTGTAGACCTCCACAAGTCTGGTTCATCCTTGGGAGCAATTTCCAAACGCCTGAAGATACCACGTTCATCTGTACAAACAATAGTACGCAAGTATAAACACCATGGGACCACACAGCCGTCATACCGCTCAGGAAGAAGACGCATTCTGTCTCCTAGAGATGAACGTACTTTGGTGCGAAAAGTGCAAATCAATCCCAGAACAGCAGCAAAGGACCTTGTGAAGATGGAGGAAACGGGTACAAAAGTATCTATATCCACAGTAAAACGAGTCCTATATCGACATAACCTGAAAGGCCGCTCAGCAAGGAAGAAGCCACTGCTCCAAAACAGCCATAAAAAAGACAGACTACGGTTTGCAACTGCACATGGGGACAAAGACCGTACTTTTTGGAGAAATGTCCTCTGGTCTGATGAAACAAAATTAGAACTGTTTGGCCATAATGACCATCGTTATGTTTGAAGGAAAGAGGTGGATGCTTGCAAGCTGAAGAACACCATCCCAACTGTGAAGCACGGGTGTGGCAGCATCATGTTGTGGGGGTGCTTTGCTGCAGGAGGGACTGGTGCACTTCACAAAATAGATGGCATCATGAGGATGGAAAATTATGTGGATATATTGAAGAAACATCTCAAGACATCAGTCAGGAAGTTAAAGCTTGGTCGCAAATGGGTCTTCCAAATGGACAATGACCCCAAGCATACTTCCAAGATTGTGGCAAAATGGCTTAAGAACAAAGTCAAGTTATTGGAGTGGCCATCACAAAGCCCTGACCTCAATCCCATAGAACATTTGTGGGCAGAACGGAAAAAGTGTGTGCGAGCAAGGAGGCCTACAAACCTGACTCAGTTACACCAGCTCTGTCAGGAGAAATGGGCCAAAATTCTCCCAACTTATTGTGGGAAGCTTGTGGAAGGCTACCCAAAACGTTTGACCCAAGTTAAACAATTTAAAGGCAATGCTACCAAATACTAATGGAGTGTATGTAAACTTCTGACCCATTGGGAATGTGATGAAAGAAATAAAAGCTGAAATAAATAATTCTCTCTACTACTATTCTGACATTTCACATTATTAAAATAAAGTGGTGATCCTAACTGACCTAAGACGGGGAATTTTTACTAGGATTAATTGTCAGGAGTTGTGAAACTGAGTTTAAATGTATTTGGCTAAGGTGTATGTAAACTTCGTACTTCAACTGTATTTTCTCTCTGCTCTGACTCTTCACTGACCTCCGGTAGTCTTTCTGTCTGTTACCACTCTTTTCAACTCCTCCATTCTCTTCTTTTCCTGCATCATATTTTTTGGGGACAATACCTACTTCAGTGTTTTAGAATTGGAAAAATTAGAGAAAGAGAAACCAACTTTCTCTGTTTGCAGTAAGCTTGCCTGTCCGTTTAAAAGGGCACTTATGTTGTCTGTTAGCTCTCTGTGTGTGTGTGTGCTATGCCCCGTGGCAGCAGAGAGGACTATCTGTGTCTCATGACCCATTTGCCTCAGCCCACCCTGCTGCTCTCTCCTGTGGTGTGGAGATGCATACTGATCATACACAGACACTGCCCTCACTCAGCATCTCTACACTCTCCTCTCCACCTCTCACTGTGCTCCTCTCATCCCTCCCTACTCTATCTGCATCTCTTCCCTTCCTTCCTCTCTCCTTGTTCCCTTCCTTCCTCTCTCCTTATTCCCTTCCCTCACTACTCTTCAGCCCCTTTCTCTCAAATTAAATTCAAAGGGGCTTTATTAGCATGGGAAACATGTTTACATTACTGTTTATTTAACTTGCTTTGGCAAACAGAAGTGAGAAGACACAACAATATCAATAACTATTAGAATTGAACAGTAAATATTGCACACAAAAATAAAAAGGTTTCTCCATCTCTCACTCCTCTGCACCCCCCCCCCCCCGCTCTCTCTGTGGTGTGCAATTAAGCTCTTGTTTCCCTCTAAATCTGCCACAGCCAGGCAACCGCGTCCCCCTCTCAACACCCGTCTGTCTACCCCTTGCACCCTGTGTGCCCAATAACACAGCTAACAACCCAATAAAGCGACCCCAACACACGCACACTCAGCCAGCCAGAAACCCTTACACACATACAGTCACATCTTCTGCCATGCTAGCTCTAAGCTTTGCGATGGGAACATTTTACTGGCATAGTCCAGAGCAGAGAACCCACAAGTTGTTGCAATGTGTTTGAGTAAGTTGCATAGATCCAGAATGTTTGACTGTTCTGAGTGCAGTGAAGTTGGTGACCAACAGTAGCTGTCTGGACACTTGGCATGACTGTAGTAGTAATGGAGGGGATTATGATGATCAGTGCTGCTGTTACTGGCTGCTAACTGTGTGTGTGTGTGTGTTAACATCATGTGTCCTGTGTTTTCCCTCCAGGTGTACATGTACCAGCTGTTCCGCAGTCTGGCCTATATCCATTCCCAGGGCGTGTGTCACAGAGACATCAAACCCCAGAACCTGCTGGTGGACCCCGAGACGGCCATCCTCAAACTCTGTGACTTCGGCAGGTTAGTCTGCCTGTCTGTCAGTGAGCACCTCTGGCCATCTCTGAATGTCTCTGACTGTGTCTGTGTTTCTTAGGCTGCCTGTGTAAACACAGCTCAATTCTTCTGATCTTTTTTCCACTAATTGTTTATTAGAGATATTTTTCAGCGTTGATCTGATTGGTAAAAAAAAAAGAAATCGGTATTGGGCTGCCTGTGTAAATGCCGCCTTAATGTTCAGTCTGTCTAAATCGATCTCTGTCTTACTCTGTCTATCTTTTTCTCTGACTGACCACCTCTCTCCCCCTCTTGTCTCCAGTGCTAAGCAGCTTGTTCGCGGGGAGCCCAACGTGTCCTACATCTGCTCGCGGTACTACCGTGCCCCTGAGCTCATCTTTGGCGCCACGGACTACACGTCCAACATTGACATCTGGTCAGCGGGCTGCGTGCTGGCCGAACTGCTGCTGGGACAGCCCATCTTCCCCGGGGACAGCGGAGTGGACCAACTGGTAGAGATCATCAAGGTAGAGAAGAGGGGAGCTGAGAGGACACCAAACTGTAGGGGTGGGAGATGGAAAGAAGAGGGAGTGTAGGTCTATGTTGGTGGAGGCGGTAGGAGTGTACAGTTGAAGTCGGAAGTTTACCTTAGCCAAATATATTTAAACTCAGTTTTTCACAATTACTGACATTTAATCCTCATAAAGATTCCCTGTCTTAGGTCAGTTAGGATCACCGCTTTATTTTAAGAATGTGAAATGTCAGAATAATAGTAGAGAGAATGATTTATTTCAGCTTTTATTTCTTTCATCACATTCCCAGTGGGTCAGAAGTTTACATACACTCAATTAGTATTTGGTAGCATTGCCTTTAAATTGTTTAACTTGGGTCAAACATTTCAGGTAGCCTTCCACAAGCTTCCCACAATAAGTTGGGGGAATTTTGGCCCATTTTTCCTGACAGAGCTGGTGTAACTGAGTCAGGTTTGTAGGCCTCCTTGCTCGCACACGCTTTTTCAGTTCTGCCCACAAATGTTCTATGGGATTGAGGTCAGGGCTTTGTGATGGCCACTCCAATACCTTGACTTTGTTGCCCTTAAGCCATTTTGCCACAACTTTGGAAGTATGCTTGGGTTCATTGTCCATTTGGAAGACCCATTTGCGACTAAGCTTTAACTTCCTGACTGATGTCTTGAGATGTTGCTTCAATATATCCACATAATTTTTCTCCATGATGCCATCTATTTTGTGAAGTGCACCAGTCCCTCCTGCAGCAAAGCACCCCCACAACATGATGCTGCCACCCCCGTGCTTCACGGTCGGGATGGTGTTCTTCGGCTTGCAAGCCTCCCCCTTTTTCCAAACATAACGATGGACATTATAGCCAAACAGTTCTATTTTTGTTTCATCAGACCAGAGAACATTTCTCCAAAAAGTATGATCTTTGTCCCCATGTGCAGTTGCAAACCGTAGTCTGGCTTTTTTATGGCGGTTTTGGAGCAGTGGCTTCTTCCTTGCTGAGCAGCCTTTCAGGTTATGTCGATATAGGACTCGTTTTACTGTGGATATAGATACTTTTGTACCCGTTTCCTCCATCTTCACAAGGTCCTTTGCTGCTGTTCTGGGATTGATTTGCACTTTTCGCACTAAAGTACGTTCATCTCTAGGAGACAGAACTACCCGACACATTCTTGAGCGGTATAACGGCTGTGTGGTCCCATGGTGTTTATACTTGAGTACTATTGTTTGTACAGATGAACGTGGTACCTTCAGGCGCTTGGAAATTACTCCCAAAGATGAAACAGACTTGTGGAGGTCTATAATTTTTTTCCTGAGATCTTGGCTGATTTCTTTTGATTTTCCCATGATATCAAGCAAAGAGGCACTGAGTTTGAAGGTAGGCCTTGAAATACATCCACAGGTGCACCTCCAATTGACTCAAATTATGTAAATTAGCCTATCAGAAGCTTCTAAAGCCATGACAGCATTTTCTGTAATTTCCCAAGCTGTTTAAAGGCAGTCAACTTAGTGTATATCAACTTCTGACCCACTGGAATTGTGATACAGTGAAATGATCTGTGAACAATTGATGGAAAAGTTGTGTCATGCACAAAGTAGATGTCCTAACAGACTTGCCAAAACTATAGTTTGTTAACAAGAAACTTGTGGAGTGGTTGAAAAACGAGTTTTAATGACTCCAACCTAAGTGTATGTAAACTTCCGACTTCAACTGTAGGTCTATGTTGGCGGAGGCGGCAGGAGCGTAGGTCTATGTTGGCGGCGGCGGCAGGAGCGTAGGTCTATGTTGGCGGCGGCGGCAGGAGCGTAGGTCTATGTTGGCGGCGGCGGCAGGAGCGTAGGTCTATGTTGGCGGCGGCGGCAGGAGCGTAGGTCTATGTTGGCGGCGGCGGCAGGAGCGTAGGTCTATGTTGGCGGCGGCGGCAGGAGCGTAGGTCTATGTTGGCGGCAGGAGCGTAGGTCTATGTTGGCAGCGGCGGCAGGAGCGTAGGTCTATGTTGGCAGCGGCGGCAGGAGCGTAGGTCTATGTTGGCGGCAGGAGTGCTCATTCTTGGAGGAACTTCATGCATCTTTCACTCTTCCAGGTTTTGGGGACTCCAACGAGAGAGCAGATCCGAGAGATGAACCCCAACTACACAGAGTTCAAATTCCCCCAGATCAAAGCACACCCCTGGACAAAGGTACTTTCTGCCCTGAGTTCTATTTAAATAGTTTTAACACCATTGTCTTCCATTGGGATCCATATCAGAGAGAGAACATTTTGAAATGGAACAGATACGACAGCCTAAATGAGTCAAACAAGATGCCCTTTTTCCCCCCTCCGTCAGGTGTTTAAGCCACGTACCCCCCCGGAGGCCATCTCCCTGTGTTCCCGTCTGTTAGAGTACACCCCTGTGACCAGGCTGTCCCCCCTGGAGGCCTGCGCCCACGCCTTCTTCGAAGAGCTGCGCCAGCCCACTGCCCATCTGCCCAGCGGACGAGAACTGCCCCTCCTCTTCAACTTCAGCCCCGTCGGTGAGTCCACACCCCTCCCCCCTCTGTTTGGCCCTCCCTCGGTCAGTAGCCGTGCCCTCCTCTGTTTGGCCCTCCCTCAGTGAGTAGCCATGCCCTCTTCCCTTTTGCCGCAATCCCCTCAGTTTTCCAGAGTAAGTCTGAAGCGTGTATGTTGAGTGTCCTGTGTGTGTAGTATGAACCTCATCTCTCTCTCTCTCTCTCTCTCTCTCTCTCTCTCTCTCTCTCCCTCTTAGAGCTGTCTATCCAGCCCGAGTTGAACTCCACACTCATTCCTCCTCACGCTCGCGCACAGACATCACCTGCCTCACACGGTATGTATAGCACAGCCTACCCGACACATGCTTATTACATGTTCAATACATGCTTATTAGATGTATACATATTTACAAGACTAGGATAGGGGATATAGTTTCAAATCAACATTTAACACCCTTTTTAAATGAATATTGCTGTGTTTGGATGTTAAACCCAACATTAAAAGCATTGACCTGATGGTGAACTGAAGTGTTTAGTGTGGTGTGTATCTGATGTCCTGTCTCTCTCTCCACCAGATGGCAGTGTGTCGGACAGTACCGCCCAGCCCAGCTCAGTACCTGGATCCATCAACAGCACCTGAACCCGTCCCCCATTCACCCCGTCTTTCCCCTTTTCCTCTCAACCCCATCCCTCTCTTCCTACTCTTCCACCCCCTTTTGGCTTCAAACTTCAAAAAACAACTATACACGCACACATACAAACAAAAATACTTAAATCATCTATTATCCCTTGAATATTCCCATTATAGGTGTAAAGAAATATCTGTTGGTGGCAGTAGTCCAGTGACTGTTGGGTTGTAGAAGATGGGTGAATCTGACGAAAGCTTTTCTGTATTATAATCTCTGCTAATCAAATTTTATCCCTTTATAAAAAACTGTTTTATTTATTTGAAATTGCATTTTGTTTTAGTGATGTATGCCAGTGAATGGGATGCGTCGAAACTGAGGCCTGTTTCAGTTCAGACAGTTTAGGACAATCTTCCGTTCTAGAGGTTAAAAACCAGACGGTCACGTGGACAGAACAGTCCCTGCAGCCAATGGGAAAACTCTGGGGAATGTAGGTGTTCATCTACCAAGACATTACTCCCAAACCAAGTCCAAAGTGTTAATTAGTTCTGAAAATTGAACTGTGTTATTTTGTTTTATTAAATTGGATACCAAACAGCAGCAAATTGAACTGGCATTTTAAATTGGATGAGGTGATTTTTAGAAGCTTTTATCACACAGGTGATTCAAAAATCCAAAGGCGGGAACCGCAAGATGTTTTATTAAACTGTTTCTGAGAAGAAACATTGAGGTGAAAGTCTTAATGTCTTTTATTTGAATAAGAGGGACCTTTTTTAAAAGAATGGAATGTACATATTCAGTTTCTATAAGCTCTTGTCCCAGTCAGTTTAGCTGGAGACATGTGTAGGTGAGAAGTAAGCTTTGCACATCTCTAAAGGGGAGTAGAGCGGAACCGTAGGGGCCCGCTGCACCTCTTGTGCAGTGGAGATATGCAACCTGTGTATAGGGAGGGGTAGGGCTCCTCCAGTCACACCTGTACACCAATGGCCATATAGCCGTACTTGAACCAAAGCTCTGTCACATCAGCTTTGAAAGTACTTGGCACTTTCACTCCTCCCTTTCTCTCATTTTTCCTCAATTCAGTCTAGATGCACAATTACACTGCATTTAGGGGAGGTCTTAAGTGTAAGTGCTTGTGTGTGTGAATGAGTTTTTTTGTGTTTGACTTTCCCTGGCCATCTTCCATCTCCAAATCAACCCACTCTAGCACTCTTGTTTTTGTAAGTCTAGATTCTAACAGCATCACAGTGATTTATCATCAATAAAACCTTGTTTTCATCTGGCCCACCAACACAGACTTGCATGTTCACCATGCGTTAGAGCAACCACACCTGTTCTCTCTCATCACTGCACAACGATGGTTTGATCTAAAATACCTGCACCCAAAAAATGTAAATGCCCCAACCACTTCTGGAGCCTTCTGTTCCTCTCCTCCTTCCTCTGCCTCTCCCACTCTCTCCTTCCCTCTCTTTCTCTCACTGTAAATATCAAGTACCTTTTTTTTATTTTGTTTTTTTTGTTATTTTATTGTTGTAATTCCATTTTATTTTCTCTAGCAGAGGGGAGCTGGTGTAGCAGCGACCAGGCTCCTCCTCAGTCTGTCTGTAAATACAAGTTAATTTCAGTCCCTGGCTCGGGGGGAAAAAACAGAACAAAATGTTTCTCTCGTTTTTATTCTCTCTCCCTCCATTTCTCTCGTTGCCTTTCCCACATAAATATTATGATCACTTTATTTATTGTATTTTTGTTTTTATTTTGTTTCTCTGGGGGGGGGGGGGGTTTGTTGTCGGCTGAAGGGTTTATTTTGTAAGAAGTCATCAATGCCCCGTGTCATGCAAAATAATCCAACTTCCAAGATACTGTACTTTGATCCAACCTTGGGAGTGTTTTCCAATAAAGGTCCTGTATTTGCAAGTACACATCCTAGCCAGTAGGTGGAACTACATTTTTTTTCTTTGATGTGAAGGGATTCTCACATGACTCTCCGTCTATGGTAGTCTAGCTGATGTCCCAACAGTATAAATGGCTGATCCTATGTAGGGTTATTGGTGATATTGCTGTATCTGGGTGGGTTTGGATGAGTGGGGAGGGTGGTGTGATGTGTCCCTTCTCCCGTGTCCCACAAGTGTTTTGTGTAATGGGTTTAACCTGTTACTTCTGTCTGTGATTACATGAGTGAACGAACTGACAAATCTTACGAAAGTGTGAGTTGGGAGAGCATGGATACATTTTTTTTTAAATCTTATGTTTTCCTAAAATGAAGAGCTAACTGTTTTATTTTCCTGGCACGAGTTGGTTTTAATTTGTTGTGATCCTGATCTTTATGGCCCTGCACAAGGGTCATACCACATCACTGGTGGGAACGGAACGGTTTTGAAGTGGATGCGGGAGGGGGGGGGGGGCAGAGAGGAATGGACTGGGAGAGACTTTTGTTTGTTGATATAAATAATTCAACTCATGATTAAAGTGATGAAACTACCCTGGTTTCATGTTTCTAAAGAATGGAAGTGTGCATGCACACCAATTTATGTAGTGACAGGTGTGAATGGCACTAAAACAATCTGCATTTATTGACCAGCGTACTTGACTGTTTTGGCTGCTAGTAGCAGACAGACATCTAATTTATGATCAACTTGGGTGTGTTTACACTACACAGGCCTTCAATTAAAGGACACACCAATAAGTAGTAATGGCATTTGTTTGTTTTATGCAAATGAAGTCTGAATGGTAGTAATAAGGCAGCTGACGGCAGAGCAGGGGCCAGAATGCCATAAGGCACTTAGGTTTTTAGTGTTTCCACAGCTGATTCATCTGTGAGAAGGCCAATGAGCCATCCATCAGGAGGAGGGGTGGAGCTGACTGATCCATCTCTCTCTCCCCTGGCAACGCGAGATGCAAGCTGCCTGTCACTCATGACACCATGCTTTATGGTTCTGAGCTTGAGGACACCGTCACCATGGAGGGCGGACCAATGTGAATAGCTTCCTTTCCTCGTCACCTTTCCTTTATGCCCACTAATCTGAAAGGATACAACTGAGTAAAGCAGTAGTGTCAAATAAGTCCACTACAAAGAGAATTTTAATCAAATGGAAACAAATAGTCACATCTGCTTCAACAAATGTCATGTGGAGTTAAACCCCATTGACCACAATATGAACTGTAGTAGTATCTGACATTTACTACTATCAAAGCAGTATTGCATGAGAGACTGTAGTATATCATGAATGTTGGCACAGCTAGGATCATGGAGGAAAATCTTTCCAATGAAAGGCCACTCCAGTGTATACATGAGCCAGGTGGCTGAACAAGCAAATGGCTTGGAAGGATGAAATTAAAATAGTTATTGGAACCACACAAATGTCAGTGAAATGATACCTTGCTTGATGAAATGTTATGCCTCTAGTTAATGAAATGACAGATGGGAGAGCAGAAGGGAGGGTGGTGGCCAGGTGTCATTGGCTCATGAATAGGTGGGCATTATAGGCAGATTAATAGGCAGGCAGATCATAATATTCTTAATAGTTGAATCTGCACATTTGATGGTGTTGTCATATGATGGATCCCCCTTACTGTTTCTGATTTTAAGAGCCCAGTTGATATCTGGTGAGACTTGATATGTCACAGATATAATACCCTTGAACTATTCCATAACTATTCTAGAGCTTGTAGATCAGTACACACTTCAAGCCTGTCTTTCCTGTGGACCGGTCTCAGAGGGGTTCTAAGTTCTAACTTTTCATCCAACATGATTCAACCTCGACTGCCAAGGAGGGCAGGATTTCATTTTGTAGCCAGGTGTTCCTGAACCTTTTGGCTGCATCTGTTTTTTCTATATTCAACAGAAAATATAGATGGGATCCTACAGAACATTTGCCTCCCGGTGCTTTAGAGAAATCTAGTGAACATTGTAGTTTAAATCTGCCCCTCAGGTCCAGGTGACAGCACTACTGAATTAACAGTTAGAGGCCTTGTCGCTTAGCTCCATCAGCTCCACAGCAGTACCTCAGTGAGACAGGAAGTGTCTATAGAAACAGGAGAGAGAATGAGGACAGATGGAGTGCAGCAGTAAGCAGGGGCTCCAGTATATGAACCACATCCCTCAATGCAGAACATGTCTGGGATGTTTCCACTCGTCATACAATGCGTCAACGTTGAATAATGTTATTCTGCGGCATGTCAAGCAGCTTGCAGTTTCCGTGGAGATTGAGTGGCCCCTAGCTGGCCCTCCCCTGGCTGTATGCCCGGCCGCCTCTTTAATACCATTTTGTGTCGGGTTAAACGCTCTGAAGGAACCGGTCGTCCTCCCGAACAGCCCGGGGGAGAGAAGAAATGCTGTGGGACAGTCCATACTTTCTACCAACTACTGGATACAATGCTTGATGGGGCAGAATAATGGTGCTTCAGCAGCATGTTGAGGAATAGATATGCATTCAGTTACTGTGGGCTTAGAGATGAAAACGTGATTGATTGAGGTCTTAGTTCAAGACTTTCAGAGGTTTTATGAATGAATAGCACAAAGCCATGAGCTGCATCATGATCATGCTGAAATTTACATGAAACTAAACTAATTGGGTAGGGTGGTAGGTAGCCTATCGGTTAGCGCACTGGCCCAGTAACCGAAAAGTAATTGGTTTGAATACTTAAGCCAACATGACTGAAAAATATGTTGATGTGCCCTTGCTCAAGACTTTGAGGTTTTATGAATGAATAGCACAAAGCCATACGCTGCATCATGATCATGTTGTGATTACAGCTCAACTTCCAAGAAGATGTTTGCATAAAAACAAAAAGGTTCCAACTAATTGGGTAGGTCGGCAGGTATTTTAGCTGTTAGAGCGTTGCGCCAATAAGGTTGTTGGTTCGAATACACATGGTGAAAAACCTGTCGATGTGTGCCCTTGAGCAAGGTACTAAACCCTAATTTGCTCCAGGGGCGCTGTACTACTATGGCTAACTGTAAGCATTTCACTGCATATAGTGTATGTGACAATAAAACATTTAATTTTAAATGAAAGTTGCATGTTCTATCGTATTTGCTACAAAAACTATTGAAAAACGAGTTGATAAACAGAACAACAACAATTGAAGTGCCCTGTTTGGGACTTTTGAAAGCCATCATGTTGCACAAAAGTCATACGCTAAGTGCGTTCTTTTGTGTAGTGTAGTCGAATTCCATTGGTGTACGGCGTACAAGAGAGCAGACAGCCAATCCGCTCAAGCCTTGTTAACATGTTGGAACAATAACACAACTTGTTTCTTCAAGAGATAACGGCTTCAGTTTTCGGTGAGTTATTTTGTAATTATCTAACTTAATTCATTTTTTTATGGGTGGAATGTGACATCAGCCAGGATAACATTTCAGGGACTGATTTCTGTTTTCACGGAGTCTCAACGGGGGGAGACAGCCAACGTTTACATCGAAACTGCAGCCGCCATTACACCACCGAAGAAGTGAATGCCACCCTTCTTCGTCGTTTTTACAAAGCACATAAAATATCTTCAGAGCGACTGCTGGCAGACAGTGGTGGATTAGTTTAGCTAACCTAACAACTGACTTGTATTGATAAAGCTCAAGCAGTTTTAATGTGATATTAATCGTGGTAATGTAGCTAAACGTTGCTTGAGGAAATGCTAGCTAGCTGCCTGTCAATCAATACAGAATAGGCTAACGTTATTTATCTTCCCACAAACCTGCAGAAACTAACTATAGTAACGTTAGTTGGCTAAATTAAACCCAATATAAACTTGCCAGTGCCACCAGCGAGTGAGCCACCATATAACAAGATGGCAAACAGCTAAATTGCTGACCTCTGGGATTTGTCTGGAGTCTGGATCACTTTAGGCATTAATTTGGCGCCATTCACTAATTTGCACTGTAGTGGCCCAAGTTCGTGTGAACGTATTGCAATGTGCAGTACTTTAATGTCAGTACACCATTCCACTAAAAGGTATTAGCTGTTTGTCGTATTGTGTTGCATGTTATTCTCTGTAGTTCTGTTGGGAAATTATAAAGCTGTATAAAGTAGCCTACAATAATAGATTATTATTGCCAGAAGATACTCTACCATTACACTTGTTTACACATCTGCACTGGGGTCGGAACGCAATCATGATAACTTTAAGACACTTGAGCCAGCACGAGATATGGGTCGGGAAACGTACCTCTATGCAGGGATGGGATATGCTACTGTACTCCAAATTTTACCTTTATCCACACTGCTCCATCGAGAAGATGGAAATTCTGCTAGTTTTCCCAGAAAACAGTCATTTTCATGCTCATGCTAGCTAGCAGTAGTCACAGCAGCCATTATGGAATGGCATGTCCACTGAATGACACTGCTATTCCAAATTGGCTGCGGTGGCTACTGCTAGCTAGCATGAGGACGAAAAAGCAGTAGTGTATTTTTTTTATAACCCATCCACCCTCTTTGGAGGACAATAATTGCTTTTTTTTTTTTTTATACATATACATACATTCTCTACATTTTAGGAGCACCAGCGTGGACAAAATAATAATTACCTACTGCCATTTTGTCTGAAAATTCAAATCTGTCTGACCAAATCTCAGGAACATATGAAGATACTAATTTCCATCAGTAGAGGGCAATGTTTACAACATAACGTCAATCAAATCTTTTTACATCGTTCCCATTTTAAATGAGGATTTGCCAGCATTTATACATGGGGTAATACAACACATTCTCAATCGGTCTCCAAATAAAGATAATGCTATTTAGATGCATCAGCTCTGCGTATATGGTGGGGGGGATAGGCTACATTTAGGTTATGTTAATAACATATTAGTTAGGCTATATTGTAGGCTAATAATTGAGTGCACGTGTTGCTTGCAGACATAAAACAGACCACCCAACCTGAATTGAATATGATCAGTAATGCACTGTTTTGGTCTAGATCTCCTCTCTCTCCCTGTGGCAGGTATGGCGATGGATAGTGCCTCTGTGTACATGTGCTTCCCCTGCTACCAAGAGTTTGACACCCTGGAGGAGGTGCTGGCCCACCAGCTGACCTGCACCACAGAGAACGTGGGGAGTGGGGCCCCCACCCCCGTCTCCATCCCCTTCCTACAGACTCAGGTAATAGTGGAAGCTTCAAACTCCATGGACATTTAAACTAAATAGGCTAGGTCTAGAACATTGATAAACAATAACTTTTTATTAAACTTCTCTCATCTTTTGCACATCTAGGCTAAATGGTTCTGGATAAAAGCGTCTGCTAAATGGCATATATTATTGTTATTGTTATATTACAATTTATTAATGCAATAGAGTGTACATTTCATAGTGTCGCCATTGTTGTGCTCAAGGCCTCCCATGTGAATTGGAGAGCCTTGTGAGGCTGAAGCATAATTCCAAGTCCACACGCGCAGAGCCGTGATAGTCCGGCGGTCCGTCTGTGGGGGAGGCACAACCCGACCGTGCTCCTTCAAAATTCCCAACCAACGAGGCTCCAGTTTGTATGTGGTGACAGTTGGAAAAATAGCTTGAGCCGCACTGAGAATTCAAAAATGAAAGCCAACGGTCCAATAGTCTAGAACACTGCTGTGCAGACGCGTACATGTTTTGGACTCTGATAAGCGCTGTAGCCTACAAAACTGCACTGCATTCTACCCAGTACAAAATGAATTAGATCCTCCGTTAAGACATACATAACCAGGAATTTTCAGTTCACTTGTTTGTTGAGTCATAATAGGAAATTAGATGACCAGCACTGTCTTTGTTTTTTGTTTTGTTTATTTTTGGGGGATAAAAATAAACAATACAATATTCAATAATAGATAATAGAAATAAAATAAGATGACGGATTACATTACTTTCTACATCAAATATTGAGTTATAATATTTCAATGTACAGATACTTTTTCTGTTACTATGTAATTTGAGGGAACAACACTGTCCTTGTTCTCACTGTATCGCTACCTCGTAATGACAGCTACAGTATGCTCGGAGGTTTAAAACGGTCAGTCGTCGACCGTGAGGGACGCTTACCAGCGTCACTCTCCGAAACGTGTCCCCAGCCTCTCATGGTGACCGGTCTCCTCAAGCTCAGAACCATAAAGCATGGTGTCATGAGTGACAGGCAGATTACATCTTGAGTTGCCAGTGGGGAGAGAAAAGGAACGTGAAAGATGAATCAGTCAGCTCCACCCCTCCTGATGGATGGCTCATTGGCCTCCTCACAGATGAATCAGCTGTGGAAACACTAAAAACCTAAGTGCCTTATGGCATTCTGGCCCCTGCTCTGCCGTCAGCTGCCTTATTACTACCATTCAGACTTCATTAGCTAGATTATCAGAATTTCTGTGTAACATTAAAGGCGACATTGCTATAAAACGGGGTGTTTACATTTCAAATGAATGTAGGCTGCTATTATACCAAACGGTTTTTAACTTGACTTGTTCAGATCCAGAGAACTGGAATGCCATGGAAGAGGCCTAGTAGGAAGTTAGAAGCTTTGCTTTTTAGCATTACAAAGGAAGATGGAAAATGAACAGAGGTAGAACCACTTTGTAATATGTATGTATTTAATTACATTCCTATTACCCATCTTGCTTACCAAGAGGGAAAAGATTAAGTGTTATTAAAAAGAAACTTCAGCAAAATGGTGTGCTCCCTCAGTTACTTTAATTACATGTTGACCCATGTGTAATATTTTAGTGCACTTCCCGAGTTGAAGTCCAGTTCTGGAATCGTTAATTAAATCAATGAATTATGGTACAGGCCTCTACACACTAGCCAGGCTGACTGACCAAACAGGCCTATGGGCCCTGGTCAAAAGTAGAGAACTATAAGGAATAGGATGCTATTTGGGATGTAGACACAGTTTCCTGTCTCAAGTCCTTCTAGGAGACGGGATGTAGACACAGTTTCCTGTCTCAAGTCCTTCTAGGAGACAGTGACTCAACCACCAGCTTCACATTGAAAATGCTCTCTCATCAAGAACATATTAATACACACATACATGACACTATTTCAAGAGCTCCGGGTGGTCCGCAGTAATCGTTTTTGCCATGTTGGATAAGAACAGTGTCAGCAGCAGTTCAAGTTACGTAGTCTGGTTTTATAACTCAGCTCCCTTACTGAGCTAAAACGCTGAGTTGTGAGTACTTACTCTGAAACGAAATAAATAGTCTTGTAATGGTGATTTAGTTCATTTGCGGCATCAAAACAAGCAACCAAAAAGTATTTACTATGACTATGGAGATTTAACTATATCCATAATAGCAATCTGTTTCTACATACGATACTAAATAAGCTGGTAGTACTCAGTCTAGGCTACTAATAACAGAATGAGCCACAGTGGTGCCTCTGCATGAATGAAGACACTCCTGAATGAACACATCATTAACCTTGATGGTTCTTATCCTAATGGATCAACGAACAGTTCTCAAACGCCACAGACTGACCCTCTGAACTCAACTGATAGGCCTGTGATATTTATCATCGCCCTGCCCCTCAGTCCTTCCCCTCCCCTCAGAGAAACCCTCCCTCCCCGGCTCTGTTGATCTAAAGACTGCTCTGTCTGCTCTCATTGACCCCTCTGTCCTCTGAATACTCTATTACTATATTCCTCTATTGTCATCCCTCATCTGCCTGACAAAAACACTGTTCCTGTTTCATTTGACTATGGACTTTTTCAACAACAAAAATATTGTCACATACAAAAATATTGTCACGTAGGTGCAGTGAAATGTGTTCTTTTACAGGGTCAGCAATAGTAGTACGGCACCCATGGAGCAAATTAGGTTTTTCACCTTGTCGGCTCGGATATTCAAACCAGCGACCTTTGTTACTGGCCCAACCCTATAACTGCTAGGCTACCTGCTGACCTGTGATGGTATTGCTATCCAGTACTGCCATGGAAACCTCCATTGTTGGGTGGAGGAGTTCTTTCAATTTGACACCAAAAAATATTGATGTTTTCGTTCACTCATTATTGTCCAGACTGGTCAGCTTGTGTTTTGTCTTCTTTTCTCGCATTCTATTTTTCTCTCTCTCCAGCAGCAGGTATATACCCAGCCCATTGCTCCATCGCCTGCCCCTCAGACCAAGGCCAGTGTCTCTTCTGTGCTGCCCAGCTCTGGTGCACCAGGTCTGGCCATGGCTAGCCCAAAGAAGCCTTCCTCAGGAGACCAGCCCAAAATCCTGTACCAGTGTGGAGACTGTGACGCCCTGTTCCACTCCCTCATCCTCTGGCAGCAGCACCGCAAACATGGTCAGTGTCTGCAGACCAAGGCAGGACCCACCCAACCACAACCAGAAGAGACCGGCTCTGGATCTGGATCAGAACTGGCCCCAGAGGGAGAGGGGAAGCACGATCAGGCTGAAGTGGAGGTGGACCTGGGTCCAGATGAACAGAACGAACCAAACTCAATGGATGACCAAGAAGGAGGAGGGGGCAAAGGAAGAGGGAGAGGAAGAGGAAGAGGAAGGAGTCAGGAGATGGCACAACAAACCCAGCAGCAGCAGGATGTAGTAAAGTCTGAGCTGTCAGCAGAGAAAGAGAAAGAGGAGGATGGGATGAGTGCAGAGGACACATCAGCCACCCTTGATCACATGTATCTGCCAAACACCACCAACAGAGGGCAGGAAGGAGGAGAGGAAGAGCCAGAAATAGAGAGCATAGGGGAATCCACTGGATCTAAAGCCTCTGAGATCCAGGCTCAGGCAGCTCATTCATCTACAGAGGCCCAGTCTGCAGCAGACAGACAGTCCATCCCTGACCCCGCTCCCTCCCAGGACCCCCCCGACCCCACTCCCTCCCAGGACCCCCCAGACCCTGCTCCCTCCCAGGACCTCCCAGCCGATGGCCCTGGGGAAGAGCAGACGTCCTACTACTACAGGATGAAAGCAGCCAAGAAGCTCAAGCCCCCGTCCAGCCTGCTGTGTGTGGACTGTGGCTCCAGCTTCGGCATGGTGTCTGAGCTGGTGACCCACCGTAAGGCCCAGCATGGCCTCAAGGAAGCCCTGCACCACTGCACCGTGTGTGGGGAGAGCTTCCTCAACACCACCCTCTTCCTCTACCACCGCAAGCAGCACAAGGAGAAAGCCAAGGAGGGGGTCACACAAACCCAGGCCCAGGGAGGACAGATGCAGGATGCAGATTACCAGTATTACAAAATAGTAACACTGCAGCAAGAGGTGGTGGAAGAGATGGTGGAAGAGTCTGAAGAGGAGACAGCGGGGGTGGTGGATTCCCAGAACAATGGAACTGAGGAGCAGAACCAGGATGGAACCCCCTCTACTTCCACTGTCTCTACCTGTGCTCCGGTTCAGGTGCCCAAGGTGGTCCAGGGCCAGAGTTTCCTGTGTGCCCAGTGTGGAGCCAGCTTCAGTAAAGAGCCAGAGCTCAGTGCCCACCGTAGGGACAAGCACGGCCTGAACGAGCCCCTCCACCACTGTTCCCAGTGTAACCAGAGCTTCATGAACACCACCCAGTACCTTTACCACCGACGCCAGCACCGTGGGGAACCAGGGACTGGGGCAGGAGCAGCCGCGGCCCCCCAGGGAAGCCCCCGCGCCCCCAAGAGGATGCTGTCCCCCCCTGCCGTCTCGTCCAGTGCTGCGTCAGGCTCACCAGCGAAAATACCTGCTATCAGGATACGCAGCATCAACGATCTCAAAGGTAGGTTCAACCCAATGGCAGCTGGGTTCAACCCAATGGCAGCTGGGTTCAACCCAATGGCAGCTGGGTTCAACTCAATGGGAAGACTTAACTCTGCTGTAAGGGTGCCTGGAATCATAACTGATTCCAATCCATACTGAATATTGCTAAGTTTCACTATTGTTTAAGGTTATTTTGACAGAACGTCGCTAGTTTCTGACCATGCTCTCTCCTCATTGGGCAGAGAACAAAGACCAAGGTAAAGAGGTGAATCCAGTCATCCTTAAGGAAGAGCAGGATGAGAAGACTGTAGTGGGGGAACAACCGGACACCAACTTCCCCCCTCCAGCCAAGCTGATGCAGGACTGGTCCCGCACCCCTCTCCCCCACGTCTGCCCCCACTGTGGCCAGACCTTCACACGCAGGGGGTTCCTCCGCGCTCACGTCTTCAGCCACACCGGAGAGAAGCTCTTCACCTGCAAGGTACTGCTAGACTGGACATGTGTTCTATTGAAAATGCTGTGAAATATTGATGTTAATGACTGAAACTAGTTGTGTATCAACAAGTAGCAGGAGTTAGTTAGGAGTAGCTTCCTATTATATACTTAATGTTTATTTTTCTGTTTAATCTATGTGACAATCTTAGTGCTCTTGTGCTATGTGAAATAGCTATGTTGTACTGGGCTTCTGTCAATCAAATTCATCCTCGTTCTTCTTCTTGGTTAATTCAGGTGTGTCAGAAGTCGTTTGCGTCCTCTCCCAACCTGCTGCGCCACAGCTTGACCCACATGGGCACCAAACCTTTCCCCTGCTCCGTGTGTGGCAAGCGCTTCTCCCAGCCGGGCGTCTTGAAGAGGCACGGCCTCACCCACAGCCAGCCCAAATCCCGCCGCCGCAGGTCCCGATGGAAGGTCAGGCACGGGGGGAGTCACTGCACCCTATAGTACACTATTCCCTATGTGGCGCACTACTTTTGACCAGGGCCCATCGGGTCCCCATCGGGCTCTGGTCCCCATCGGGCTCTGGTCAAAAGTAGTTCAATATATAGGGAATGCGGAGCCATTTGGGACACAGCCCTGGATTACCTGATTGTTTTTAGAATGTCTTACAATCCCCTGAGAACATCTCTGAACACACCACAGACAAGCCCTGGAGAGCCACAGTGTGAACAGGATTTTGCTCCAGCCCAATCGGGTGTGTTGATGCTGGGCTGTAACAAATATCTGTACACACTGAGGCTCTCTAGGATCGGAGAAATTCAGGAATGCTATTTGTCTTTACGTTAACATTGAGACATGCTGTTAGTTGTTTCCCCTGATGTTGTGCTGTGTCAATGACATCCCTGCAGAAGAGGACACCAGAGGGGGAGGATGGAGAAAGCCAGCTGTTCGCCTGTCCCAACTGCACTGCTCGCTTCCAGACTGACCAACAGCTGCAGGAGCACAGGTACGGGTGTGACTGGGCTGGGACTCAATTAAATGTGCAGGTTGAAATCAACCCCAAAGGCCTGTTTCACAGAACACAGGTGACACATTTCAATGTGTAAGTTACCTTGATTGGACCCTGCTTGTTTTACAGGGAGAAACAAACACACGACGGTACTGTATTTACAGTGACAGTAGAGCATAAGACTGGACTGAGAACAGGAGATGTGCTACACATAACCCAAACACAGGCCGGACCCTGTTCCGACACAGTGAGGGGATTTAGACAGAGTTGTTAACAGAGATACCTCAGTGCCCTTGAGCCCTCGCCAGCGATGATTGGCAGGCGGGCGGCGGTAAATTAAGATGATAACGATAAGGGGAAGGATGACAAAGCGATGGAGACAGACAGGCTGAGGAACTAGAGGTGGGGGATGCGGGGAGGGAGGAGGTGAGGCAGGAGAAATGATCCGGGGATCAATAGGAGGGCGTGATCAGGGAGTGAATGAAACGTTACCCTTGAACTGCTTATCAATGTGTAGTTGGGGCGAAGCAGGAAGTCCCAGCGTCTCTGCAGGGTACAGTCCGTATCCCTACACCCCCTCTCATTAGCGAACATTGGGGGGTGTAGAGATGACCTGGACTGAAGCTTAAATTCTCAGGGTCATCTTGGCCTAAAATATTGATTCCTATTGTCAGCCCTGTGCAGAGGGATGATCGACCAGACAGTTTATATAGGGCTGTAAGTGGTCCACAGCACACACACTATGTTTACCATCTAATATTAAACGATGGGGTTAAGTACCTTACAAATCCATTATCATCAGTCATAAATTATACGTAGAACACAATGTATTTTCAGTGATTCATAATCATTATTTCTTTAGCTGGCCTGATACCCACACTGACCATCTAGGACAGTGTGACGAACATTATCATTACCAAGGACATTGACTCAGCTGCTTGTAATGCATTGGCTAGTGGCGAGCACTAAAACACCTGGTAACCAGGGTTGATTAGAGAATCTGAGGGTTTTAATGCTGGGCTAGAATAAAACCTTGACACTGCATGACTGTAGTTAAGAGTTGAATACCTCCACTGCTGAAGCAATGTGTTTAGGTGAACTCTTCCACCACCCTGATATCCACTACTGCAGTGTTTCCCAGCCCTGGTCCTCCAGTACCCCCAACAGTACACATTTTTATTGTAACCCTGGACAAACACACCTGATTCAACTTGTCAACTAATCATCAAGCCTTCAAAGAGTTGAATAAGGTGTGTTTGTCAAGGGCTACAACGAAGCTGTGTACTGTTGGGGGTACTGGAGGACCAGGGCTGGGAAACACTGCAGTAGTGATCAAACACAACACTGATCCAGCCAGTTAAATACATCCCAGGGGTTCTCCTTCCTCTCCTTCCCCCGGGCTATATCCTGCCATTATAGAATGGATAAACATAGGCTCTCATATCTCATCACACACTGAAACCACCCGTTTATCTGCAGCCATTGTATTATATGACACACCTAATGACTCCGTATTGAACCTTAAAAGGCTTAACAACACGGTTAAGCACTCAGGTCTGGAGGTAATCCTAATACTGTGACACTAAGGTGATAGCCAGCATGTGGTTGTGTGTGTTATTCCTCCTCTGTGTGGATGAGGATTACAGTGGGCCCTTGAAGCGTGGCTTACATGCATCTACAAATGACACACTGCAGTGTTATTAGTACCAGTGAGCTGCTGCACATATTGTTGATGATGGTGCTCCTTTTGTCCCTTTTCCTCACAGCTTTATTTCTTTCTCAGCTTCCAAGAAAAACATATTGCTCATTGCAGTACTGTATTATAGCCCTCGTTTTTTATCGCTTTTTGTTTTTCTCTCTCTCTTTTTTTCATTTTCTGCTCTGAAAACCCCCCAAAACATTTAGTGTTATTTTTGTTGTTGTAATTTATTCAGTAGTGTATTACTAACATTAGTTGTTGTTTACACTTCTTTCCCTTTTCTCTTCCGTTCATTGTGTTCTGTCCATCAGACTGCTCCACACCAGCCACCCGTTCCCCTGCTCTGTCTGTGGAGAGGCCTTCAAACGCAGGAAGGAGCTGGACCTGCACTCCCTCATTCACCAAGGTAGCGCCTCCCCTCTCCTCTCAGCTGCCCTCCTCTCTGTGTGTCTGATAAACACTGGACGAGACAGAGACCAGTGCCCGTATCCAAGCGTCTCAGAGTAGAAGTGCTGATCTAGGATCAGTTTAGCCTTTTAGATCATAATTAATTAGATTATAAGGACAGTGGTGATTATATAGTGTGGCTGTGAATTAGGGAAGCTGCTCATAATGGGGCTCATTTCCATGTTAAGTATGCAGAAGTAATCCATGCGCCTTAGTAATAATTAGGGGTATAATGGTTCACCAAACTTATGGTTCGGTAGGTATTGCATTTTTGTGGTCACGATTCGGTTTCTATACAGAGGGTAAATGACCGGATTGTTATGTTGGGCCTCAAGTTTCCACACAGATGTTGCATTTGTAACCATGTGGAAGGTGTGTATTTACCAGATGTGAAGTCGTAAATACCAGTTGGATGCACTCATGTGATTTGAACTCGTTGAGAAACGAGGATTAGTTAATGACCAACAAGCTGTGTCAACTATAAACTAAAAGTAGAGCTATCACGCTTGTAAACAAATTATAGTTAAAAAACTACACTAATAGATTGCTTTTTATAAATAATGTTTTGTTGTTGAATTTAACTGCCGAAAATGCTGTTATAGAGGTAATTTCCTTAGTAGGTGACGTCAGAGGTCACCATGTGGGAGAAGTGGATTCTCAGGATGATAGACCAGTTTCCCACTAGTAATTACTCCGTTCAAGTGGATTATTCCCAGTTGTATGTGGTAAATTCCCACTTGGTTATGAACGCACTGTGACACTGCCTTCTTCAGTGTCAGATGCGTGTTTGTAGCGCGGTACATCTCCCACTCCGGGGTAATGTGATGGGCTGTCACTATAAGCTAAACACAGGGTGTATTGACCAATTCATTGAAAACTTCAGCTTTGGTTTGTCTATATAGAGCGGGTACAACCTGTTTGCTGAAATGGGTGCAAGTGGGAAGTTCGTACCTGGCTCGAGCACTTTCACGAGAAGTTAAAACCCCCTATTCTAAACCACCGGGAATGGATGCATACCCACGGGTATAAACCAAAGACTGTAAAAAAATATATAAACATAGCCTACCTATCGCTCTTGTAATTTATTTGGCTTGTTCAGAATCAGCTGCCAAGGGCTACTTGAATGCAGAGGGAAGACGATGTTGTGTAGTTTCTTTGCGTTTCCATCTTACTCTGGTATACTGGGGCCCACTGGTGGTGTTGCTGTAAATGTGTCAACATATTTGAAGTGTTGTTAGCTACATAGGCTATTCTCGTTGAGCGTGGCGACTTAGTGTTACCGTTTTATCCACAACTCTATCCATCACCCCTGTAATCCACTGGGAAGCCTAAATGTTCCCAAACTGGGGATTTAAAAGATGATGGAGGATCCTCCAATTCTGGTCTATCGAATCGACCCCACCAATTAATGGTTCACGGCAACGTAGCTGTCGCTGACCTCATCAGTGCGGTCGGGGTCAGAAATGACTGCATCTCAGAGAGAGAGATGTGATTGGTTGGAATTGATCCATTGATTATTAGTTAATGCTCTATTGATGGAGAGGATCCTTATTAAATGTTTCAACGGAGGGCTCCTCAGGGGAGACTGGTGAACGCTCCAGCCGGGAGGGAGGATTTTGCTGGGTTGGCGTTGCCATGGTAACTGTAGACGCCGGTGGCTAAGATGGGGAAATATCAAAGCTCAGCGTCTTCTCTCATCTTCTTTTTCTCCTTTAGCTACACAGAAACAGACAGAGAGCCTGAGAGTGTTTACCAACATCCAGACTGTCAACAGTAGTGCATGTGTCTGTCTGTGTGTCTATAAACAAGTTACCTTAAGCCACATACTGTAGCCTATACTGAGTGATGACAATACAGAATACCCTGTAACCCAGTGTGTGTTTTGGTGGGTAGGGACAGGAGAGGCCTGTGACCAGGGCCTGTGACTGTCTAAATACCCACTCAATCTATACATCCCTGTCCTTTCCATGTTTAGTGTATTTCAACTGATTTCATGTTTTTATTGTATTTTTATTTAACCTTTATTTAACGAGGTAAGTCAGACAAGAACAAATTCTTATTTACAATGACGGCCTAGGAACAGTGGGTTAACTGCCTACGACAGATTTTTACCTTGTCAGCTCGGGGATTCGATCGAGCAACCTTTCTGGCCCAAAGCTCTAACCACTATGCTACCTGCCGCCCCATGTACACTCTCGGAACACTGTTTGGACTGTGATAAACACTCATTTAGTAAGTGATTAACTCATTCTGCCCACCCCATCTCCCCAGATAAGGAGCCAGTGTTGTGCCCCCACTGTTCCTCCCAGTTCTTGAACCAGTCAGTGTTGGACATTCATCTGCAGCGCTGTACCAGCTCAGTGGAGGACAAGACTGTGGGCCGCGGCCGGGGACAGGGACGGGGACGCTCCATGGGACAGGTACACTGGCCGCCTACTCTATACTAGTTATTCCTTATATATACAGTGGGGAGAACAAGTATTTGATACACTGCCGATTTTGCAGGTTTTCCTACTTACAAAGCATGTAGAGGTCTGTAATTTTTATCATAGGTACACTTCAACTGTGAGAGACGGAATCTAAAACAAAAATCCAGAAAATCACATTGTATGATTTTTAAGTAATTAATTTGCATTTTATTGCATGACATAAGTATTTGATCACCTACCAACCAGTAAGAATTCCGGCTCTCACAGACCTATTAGTTTTTCTTTAAGAAGCCCTCCTGTTCTCCACTCATTACCTGTATTAACTGCACCTGTTTGAACTCGTTACCTGTATAAAAGACACCTGTCCACACACTCAATCAAACAGACTCCAACCTCTCCACAATGGCCAAGACCAGAGAGCTGTGTAAGGACATCAGCGATAAAATTGTAGACCTGCACAAGGCTGGGATGGGCTACAGGACAATAGGCAAGCAGCTTGGTGAGAAGGCAACAACTGTTGGCGCAACTGTTGACCACAGTCTCAAAGAAAACCATTAGTAACACTCTACACCGTCATGGATTAAAATCCTGCAGCGCACGCAAGGTCCCCCTGCTCAAGCCAGCGCATGTCCAGGCCCGTCTGAAGTTTGCCAATGACCATCTGGATGATCCAGAGGAGGAATGGGAGAAGGTCATGTGGTCTGATGAGACAAAAATAGAGCTTTTTGGTCTAAACTCCACTCGCCGTGTTTGGAGGAAGAAGAAGGATGAGTACAACCCCAAGAACACCATCCCAACCGTGAAGCATGGAGGTGGAAACATCATTCTTTGGGGATGCTTTTCTGTAAAGGGGACAGGACGACTGCACTGTATTGAGGGGAGGATGGATGGGGCCATGTATCGCGAGATCTTGGCCAACAACCTCCTTCCCTCCAGTAAGAGCATTGAAGATGGGTCATGGCTGGGTCTTCCAGCATGACGACGACCCGAAACACACAGCCAGGGCAACTAAGGAGTTGCTCCGTAAGAAGCATCTCAAGGTCCTGGAGTGGCCTAGCCAGTCTCCAGACCTGAACCCAATAGAAAATCTTTGGAGGGAGCTGAAAGTCCGTATTGCCCAGCGACAGCCCCGAAACCTGAAGGATCTGGAGAAGGTCTGTATGGAGGGGTGGGCCAACATCCCTGCTGCAGTGTGTGCAAACCTGGTCAAGAACTAAAGGAAACGTATGATCTCTGTAATTGCAAACAAAGGTTTCTGTACCAAATATTAAGTTCTGCTTTTCTGATGTATCAAATACTTATGTCATGCAATAAAATGCAAATTAATTACTTAAAAATCATATAATGTGATTTTCTGGATTTTTGTTTTAGATTCCGTCTCTCACAGTTGAAGTGTACCTATGATAAAAATGACAGACCTCTACATGCTTTGTAAGTAGGAAAACCTGCAAAATCGGCAGTGTATCAAATACTTGTTCTCCCCACTGTATATGTCTACTGTAGTAGTATGATACCTTATATACATGTCTACTGTAATAGTATGATACCTTATATACAAATCAAATCAAATTGTATTAGTCACATGTGCCGAATACAACAGGTGTAGACCTTACAGTGAAATGCTTACTTACGAAATCCTTAACCGACAGTGCAAAATACGGATAAGAGATAAAAGTAACAAGTAATTAAAGAGGAGCAGTAAAAAATAGCAATATATACAGGGGGGTGATGGTACAGAGTCAATGTGCGGGGGCACCGGTTAGTTGAGGTAGTATGTACATGTAGGTAGAGTTAATTAATGTGACTATGCATAGATGACAACCGAGAGTGGCAGTGGTGTGGAGAGGTGGGGGCAATGTGAATAGTCTGGGTAGCCATTTGACTAGATGTTCAGGAATGTTATGGCTTGGGGGTTGAAGCTGTTTAGTAGCCTATTGGACCTAGACTTGGCGCTCCGGTACCGCTTGCCGTGTGGTAGCAGAGAGAACAGTCTATGACTAGGGTGGCTGGAGTCTTTGACAATTTTCAGGGCCTTCCTCTGACACCGCCTGGTATAGAGGTCCTGGATGGCAGGAAGCTTAGCCCCAGTGATGTACTGGGCCGTTCGCCCTACCCTCTGTAGGGCCTTGCGGTCGGAGTCCGAGCAGTTGCCATACCAGGCAGTGATCCAACCCGTCAGGATTAGAGGTCGACCGATTAATCGGAATGGCCGATTAATTAGAGCCGATTTCAAGTTTTCATAACAATCGGGAAATCGGTAATTTTGGACGCCGATTTTGTCGATTTTAATTATTATTATTTATTTTTTTATGTATATGTTGTTGTTTTTTACACCTTTATTTAACTAGGCAAGTCAGTTAAGAACACATTCTTATTTTCAATGACGGCCTAGGAACGGTGGGTTAACTGCCTTGTTCAGGGGCAGAACGACATATTTTTACCTTGTCAGCTCAGGGATTCAATCTTGCAACCTTACGGTTAATTAGTCCAACGCTCTAACCACCTGCCTCACGAGGAGCCCGCCTGTTACGCGAATGCAGTAAGAAGCCAATGTAAGTTGCTAGCTAGCATTAAACTTATCTTTATAAAAAACAATCAATCAATCATAATCACTAGTTATAACTACACATGGTTGATGATATTACTAGTTTATCTAGCGTGTCCTGCGTTGCATATAATCGATGCAGTGCGCATTCGCGAAAAAGGACTGTCGTTGCTCCGTGTACCTAACCATAAACATCAATGCCTTTCTTAAAATCAATACACAGAAGTATGTATTTTTAAACCTGCATATTTAGCTAAAAGAAATCCAGGTTAGCAGGCAATATTAACCAGGTGAAATTGTGTCACTTCTCTTGCGTTCATTGCACGCAGAGTCAGGGTATATGCAACAGTTTGGGCCGCCTGGCTCATTGCGAACTAATTTGCAAGAATTTTACGTAATTATGACATAACATTGAAGGTTGTGCAATGTAACAGGAATATTTAGACTGATGGATGCCACCCGTTAGATAAAATACGGAACGGTTCCGTATTTCACTGAAAGAATAAATGTTTTGTTTTCGAGATGATAGTTTCCGGATTCGACCATATTAATGACCAAAGGCTCGTATTTCTGTGTGTTATTATGTTATAATTAAGTCTATGATTTGATAGAGCAGTCTGACTGAGCGATGGTGGGCACCAGCAGGCTCGTAAGCATTCATTCAAACAGCACTTTCGTGCGTTTTGCCAGCAGTTCTGCTGTTTATGAATTCAAGCCTATCAACTCCCGAGATTAGGCTGGTGTAACCGATGTGAAATGGCTAGCTAGTTAGCGGGGTGCGCGCTAATAGCGTTTCAAACGTCACTCGCTCTGAGACTTGGAGTAGTTGTTCCCCTTGCTTTGCATGGGTAACGCTGCTTCGAGGGTGGCTGTTGTCGATGTGTTCCTGGTTCGAGCCCAGGTAGCGGCGAGGAGAGGGATGGAAGCTATACTGTTACACTGGCAATACTAAAGTGCATATAAGAACATCCAATAGTCAAAGGTATATGAAATACAAATCGTATAGAGAGAAAGAGTCCTATAATTCCTATAATAACTACAACCTAAAACTTCTTACCTGGGAATATTGAAGACTCATGTTAAAAGGAACCACCAGCTTTCATATGTTCTCATGTTCTGAGCAAGGAACTTAAACGTTAGCTTTTCTACATGGCAAATATTGCACTTTTACTTTCTTCTCCAACACTTTGTTTTTGCATTATTTAAACCAAATTGAACATGTTTCATTATTTATTTGAGGCTAAATTGATTTTATTGATTTATTATATTAAGTTAAAATAAGTGTTCATTCAGTGTTGTTGTAATTGTCATTATTACAAATACATTTTAAAAATCGTCCGATTAATCGGTATCGGCTTTTTTGGTCCTCCAATAATCGGTATCGGCGTTGAAAAATCATAATCTGTCGACCTCTAGTCAGGGTGCTCTCGATGGTGCAGCTCTAGAACCTTTTGAGGATCTCAGGACCCATGCCAAATATTTTTCAGTCTCCTGAGGGGGAATAGGTTTTGTCGTGCCCGCTTCACGGATGTCTTGGTGTGCTTGGACAATGTTAGTTTGTTGGTGATGTGGACACGAAGGAACTTGAAGCTCTCAACCTGCTCCACTGCAGCCCCGTTGATGAGAATGAGGGTGTGCTCGGTCCTCTTTTTCCTGTTGTCCACAATCATCTCCTTTGTCTTGATCACGTTGAGGGAGAGGTTGTTGTCCTGGCACCACACGGCCAGGTTCTGACCTCCCCAATAGGCTGTCTTGTTGTTGTCGGTGATCAGGCCTACCACTGTTGTGTCATCGGCAAATTTAATGATGGTGTTGGAGTCGTGCCTGGCCGTGCAGTCATGAGTGAACAGGGAGTACAGGAGGGGGCTGAGCACACACCCCTGAGGGGCCCCTGTGTTGAGGATTAGCATGGCGGACGTGTTGTTACCTACCCTTACCACCTTGGGGGCAGCCCGTCAGGAAGTCCAGGATTCAGTTGCAGAGGGAGGTGTTTAGTCCCAGGGACCTTAGCTTATTGATGAGCTTTGATGGCACTATGGTTTTGAACGCTGAGCTGTAGTCAATGAATAGCATTCTCACATAGGTGTTCCTTTTGTCCAGGTGGGAAAGGGCAGTGTGGAGTGCAATAGAGACTGCATCAT
Organism: Salvelinus namaycush; assembly: GCF_016432855.1. Taxonomy (NCBI): domain Eukaryota; kingdom Metazoa; phylum Chordata; class Actinopteri; order Salmoniformes; family Salmonidae; genus Salvelinus; species Salvelinus namaycush. Next base: position 158,940 of record NW_024061150.1, read on the forward strand.
CTGTGGATCTGTTGGGGACGTATGCACATTGGAGTGGGTCTAGGGTATCCCGGAGGATGCTGTTGATGTGAGCCATGACTAGCCTTTCAAAGCACTTCATGGCTACCGACGTGAGTGCTACTGGCCAGGTTACCTTCGCTTCCTTGAGCACAGGGACTATGGTTGTCTGCTTGAAACATGTACAGTAGGTATTCCAGCCTCAGTCAGGGAGAGGTTGAACTCATGAAGTCTGAGATTTCCCAGTTCTGAGTTTCCAGTTGTTTTCAACGCGGCAGAAGTCATGCTGGCTTGACAGCATGGCCAATGTATTCAACCTTTTCTGGCCCATGGCGTTGTGTGTGAATGTTTATAAAATTAAGCTTGGAAAAGAAACCCTTAAACCCAGACTTGGACCACACACCATCTCCACCGAATAGCAGGCAGGAGAAGCAAAATAGGGATTGCTTTGCAATGCTTGCAGTTAGCCACTGATGGTTTCCAAACCACTCATTGTTGGATTTGTGATTTCCAACTTGTGTAATGTTTACGTCCAATGGCCGATGAGCACCGATACGTTTTATCTATAATTTCTCTTCATATGACAATGATTGAAAAGGATGTGCCAGTAAATGGTCGACGTGATTCATGATGAAGACTGCTTGTCTAGCTTGCTAGCTAAGATTTTGAAAGTATGATGTTGACATGATCAGTCCAATCAAAGCTACGGTAGATATAACGTGATTTGACGTCATTTTATCCGTGGCCAATGACTTTGAGCCTTCTTGGATGGGTACTTCTAATGTAAATCTATGGTAGCACTCAAGGGGGCTTGATCTTTCAAGCTCTATCTGTAAATTTTGTGTAGATGTGGTGTCCCCGTGAGTGACAGAACACTGAGCCAATCATGGTGCAACTAGAGAAGATTACCAACCCCTACGCTCTGCATTTTCAGCCGGCTACCCCTCCACCACATAAAGCACTGAGCTAGGCTGAAACACCTGCATTTTGGAGCTGCCTTACTCAAGAAAGCAAAAAAGAGACCATGTTTTTATGCGGCTTTATTAACACATTTTTATAATATATATATTTTTACATTGTTTTGCAAACTGATATGTCACATATCAGTTTGCAAAACAATGTAAAAAATGCCCCCCCCCCCAAAAAAAGCCAAAATAACATGCAAAACACTCAACAAAAAACAAACAATTTATTTGTGATTTTTATATATTTTTTGTTGTTGTTGTTGTAGCTAAACATGCTCTGCCCCATCTACCCTGAATGACGGGTCGCCACTGTGCAAATGCACATGTGCACATTGTTGTGTCTTTGTGATCATTAAAGTGAAGACTGTTATTTTATCAAATCAATTCTCTGTAATTATTATTACGTGATTAAACTAATCATGTACATGTAATTAACTAGGAAGTCGGGGCACCAAGGAAAATCTTCAGATTACAAAATTATGATTTTCCTAATATAACTCTTAGTCTTCTAATGAATGAATTATTCTTTACCTCACGTTAGTCTCATTCCGAACGTCGTAAATCGTTGGTTATCTGCACGAACCCAGCCTTTACTAACTAACTAAATAATGCATAAACAAACAAACCGTAGATATGGTTACAAGGAAATGATAGGGGATGTTCCCTAGTGGGCTAAGCCGATATGACGGCTTGGTGGACAAAGGGAAGTGGGTCTGGACTGAGAAGGGCGGGAATTACAAGAGTCACTACACAGTTGATAATTATATTGATTGAAATGCTAATCCTTTGCACATGAAACCTCACTCATTCGGGAATCATTGCAATCAATATATATTTATGCTCAGTGTGTCATCAGAGATCTCTGTTGGAATCGTCCGTCTTTCTGTTAGAGAGACGAGCGGATTAACTTTCCATCTGCTTCCAAGAAGTCTCTCGTGGTTAGAATGGATACGTCCCATTCAGAAATGTTCTTATAGAATAGATGTTTTGGCGGTTGGTCGACAATTCCTAGCTGTAGACTAGTAGACTACTAGTAATTAGTATCGAAGATTTGCTCTTATTCTGTCGGTATCGATAGTCTCAGAGTTTAACCATTTCCACCGTGTAGCCAATGCTCCACGTTGTTTGGTTAGGAATTTAACAACCATTACAACCTTAGCTTATAGAGAGGTTTTGTGGTCTCTACTCAACCTTCGCCCCCTCAGCTTACCGAGGTACGCGTGGTCTAAAGAGGTTTTCTGCAGGTGGGGGTTTTATTCGGAACAGTAGAAAAGGGCTGTTCCATGACGCCAGATCAATGTCTGTGCTCATGGGGGCGGGTCAATGACTTAGTTAAACTTTAAAGGGAATACAATTCTCTCACATTAACGGTTTAAAATCACATAACATAATTTCACAAATAGTTTCATATTTACTCATTCATTTTATACAATAATTAGATGCAAACCTCATCCTGTATAAACAGAGTTATGGTAATGTGGCTGTATTGTCTTTCAATGAGGTCACAACATGAAAGAAAACGGACCGGTCTTAGCTGGCTTCTCCACCGACCATTTACACATTCTCCAAAACATAGATATTGTTCAGTTCTCAAGTTCTGTGATGTAGATGTTCCTTTGTTCTACTGTGAAACTCTCTCTCTCTCTATACTGCCTAGCCATGAGGGAGAAAGTCTCCTCTAGGAATTTACGACCTGAGATAAAAAGAACCTGGGTGTCGGGGGAAGAGAGAGGTGGTGAGAGAGAGGGGGATGGTACTCGCTATACCCAAAGAGGGCCACGTCATGACAGTATGGAACAGTCAAAGCAAATTGACGTTGTTTCAAGACAAAAGTTTGACCAAATTGTTTTACAGTATTTGAAAAAATATTGATCTCTGGTTAAAGATGGAGTTTTGACGTCGATTATTCATGCCCATCCCTAGTTCAGTCTGTTTTCCACCAGACACTGGGATATTCATTCGTCTTTCAGCAAGACGGTAACCTAAAACACAAGGCCAAATCTGCACTGGAGTTGCTTACCAAGAAGTGAATATTCCTGAGTGGCTGAGTTAGTTTTGACTTAAATCTGCTTGAAAATCTATGGCAAGACCTGGAAATGGTTGTCAAGCAATGATCAACAACCAATTTGACAGAGCTTGAATAATTTTGAAAATAATAATGGGCCAATGTTGCACAATCCAAGTGTGGAAAGGTCTTAGAGACTTACCTAGAAAGACTCAAAGCTGTAATTGCTGCCAAAGGTGATTCTAACATGTATTAGAATCACTCAAGGGGTTGAATACTTGTCTAATCAAGATATATTCGTTTTTCATATTTTTATTTAATTTTTTTTTTTTTTTACAAATGTTCCAATATTTCTTCAACTTTGACAGAGTATTTTGTCTAGATCGTTTTCAAAAGAATTACAATTATATCCATGTTTATTCCACTTTGTAACACAACAAAATGTGGAAAAAGTCAAGGGGTGTGAATATGTGAAGGCACTGTACAGACATAGATACTGTAATAGTAGGATATTACTCTACACTAGTTATACCATATATATATATATATATATATATATATATATATATATACTGTAATAGTAGGATATTACTCTACACTAGTTATACCTTATAGACATAGATACTGTGATAGTAGAATCTTACTCTACACTAGTTATACCATATATATACAGTGGGGAGAACAAGTATTTGATACACTGACGATTTTGCAGGTTTTCCTACTTACAAAGCATGTAGAGGTCTGTCATTTTTATCATAGGTACACTTCAACTGTGAGAGACGGAATCTAAAACAAAAATCACATGGTATGATTTTTAAGTAATTAATTTGCATTTTATTGCATGATATAAGTATTTGATACATCAGAAAAGCAGAACTTAATATTTGGTACAGAAACCTTTGTTTGCAATTACAGAGATCATACTTTTCCTGTAGTTCTTGACCAGGTTTGCACACACTGCAGCAGGGATTTTGGCCCACTCCTCCATACAGACCTTCTCCAGATCCTTCAGGTTTCGGGGTTGTCGCTGGGCAATACGGACTTTCAGCTCCCTCCAAAGATTTTCTATTGGGTTCAGGTCTGGAGACTGGCTAGGCCACTCCAGGACCTTGAGATGCTTCTTACGGAGCAACTCCTTAGTTGCCCTGGCTGTGTGTTTCGGGTCGTTGTCATGCTGGAAGACCCAGCCACGACCCATCTTCAATGCTCTTACTGAGGGAAGGAGGTTGTTGGCCAAGATCTCGCGATACATGGCCCCATCCATCCTCCCCTCAATACGGTGCAGTCGTCCTGTCCCCTTTGCAGAAAAGCATCCCCAAAGAATGATGTTTCCACCTCCATGCTTCACGGTTGGGATGGTGTTCTTGGGGTTGTACTCATCCTTCTTCTTCCTCCAAACACGGCGAGTGGAGTTTAGACCAAAAAGCTCTATTTTTGTCTCATCAGACCACATGACCTTCTCCCATTCCTCCTCTGGATCATCCAGATGGTCATTGGCAAACTTCAGACGGGCCTGGACATGCGCTGGCTTGAGCAGGGGGACCTTGCGTGCGCTGCAGGATTTTAATCCATGACGGCGTAGTGTGTTACTAATGGTTTTCTTTGAGACTGGTCCCAGCTCTCTTCAGGTCATTGACCAGGTCCTGCCGTGTAGTTCTGGGCTGATCCCTCACCTTCCTCATGATCATTGATGCCCCACGAGGTGAGATCTTGCATGGAGCCCCAGACCGAGGGTGATTGACCGTCATCTTGAACTTCTTCCATTTTCTAATAATTGCGCCAACAGTTGTTGCCTTCTCACCAAGCTGCTTGCCTATTGTCCTGTAGCCCATTCCAGCCTTGTGCAGGTCTACAATTTTATCGTTGATGTCCTTACACAGCTCTCTGGTCTTGGCCATTGTGGAGAGGTTGGAGTCTGTTTGATTGAGTGTGTGGACAGGTGTCTTTTATACAGGTAACGAGTTCAAACAGGTGCAGTTAATACAGGTAATGAGTGGAGAACAGGAGGGCTTCTTAAAGAAAAACTAACAGGTCTGTGAGAGCCGGAATTCTTACTGGTTGGTAGGTGATCAAATACTTATGTCATGCAATAAAATGCAAATTAATTACTTAAAGGTGTCATACAATGTGATTTTCTGGATTTTTGTTTTAGATTCCGTCTCTCACAGTTGAAGTGTACCTATGATAAAAATTACAGACCTCTACATGCTTTGTAAGTAGGAAAACCTGCAAAATCGGCAGTGTATTAAATACTTGTTCTCCCCACTGTATATATATACTGTGATAGTAGGATATTACTCTACACTAGTTATACCTTACAGACATAGATACTGTGATAGTTGGATATTACTCTACACTAGTTATACCTTACAGACATAGATACTGTGATAGTAGGATATTACTCTACACTAGTTATACCTTATAGACATAGATACTGTGATAGTAGGATATTACTCTACACTAGTTATACCTTATAGACATAGATACTGGGCTAGTAGGATATTACTCTACACTAGTTATACCTTATAGACATAGATGCTGTAATAGTATGATCTTATTCTACACTAGTTATACCTTATATATATATATATATATATATATATATATATATACTGTGATAGTAGGATATTACTCTACACTAGTTATACCTTATAGACGTGTCCCTCCTCTCTGCTCATCCAGGTGGAGTGTGATATGTGTGGTCATTGCTGTATGACCCAGGAGGGTCTGGACCTCCATCGGCTGTCCCATACGGGTCAGACCCCCCTGCGCTGCCCCCTGTCCCCCTGCAGACGGCGCTTCGCCTCCAGCTCGGCCCTGGGGGAGCACATTGTGGCCCACTGCCAGGGGACTCTGGGGAAGGGCCGCGGCTCCAAGAGGTTCCACTGCCAGATCTGTGGGAAGGACTTTGCCTACACCTCCACCTTCAACGTCCACATGAGGATCCACACCGATGAGAGGCCCTTCGAGGTAAGGGGGTGGGGAGGTGGAGATGATTGATTGTTTGTGTGTGTGTGCGTGGTGGGTTATCTACTGTGCACGACTGACGTTCGTTATAGTGTGTCTTGTTCTGAGGTAATTTAAAACACAGTCTACTACAAGGGATCAATTGTCCGTTTTTTAGCAGAAGCAGAAAAGGCCGTCTGGACAAGACTTTGGTCGTGGTTCTGCCTGTGGTTACTTTTATTATTGTTTCATTCACTTCTCACTTCCCCCCTGCTGCTCCCCCAATGGACATTCACCCTGCCCCACCCCCCAATGGAAATGTATCATTGTTACAGTTATAAATATGTATATGTTATTATTTTATTGTTTTATTCACTTCTCTTTTTGACCTGCACCGTTGGAGCTCGGAGCTTAACAATGTCACTGTACCCTGCAAATGACATCTGCGACCCTGTGCATGTGACTAATAAACTAATCTTATAATCTCATCTAAAAAATACAAGCTGTGGTTGTGGTCACCCCAGTTTATTATGTACGCTGGTGTCCTCCCTCCCTCTCTACACTTCCTATGATTAATGAGTGAGGCTGAGTTAGAGCCTACCATCTCCCCTCTGTGTTACTATTCTGGGACCCAGCACCATTGGGCAGCGTCCTAAACTCAGGATCAACCAGCCTCTCTGCTCACTGTGGCACAATCTGTGGCAGAACAGCCCCAGGCTTCTATAGTTCAATAACAATGTAATCAAAGCTGTAAAGGTATTGGTGAGAATGTCCCTGCCGATTCCCTCTGGTTCTACTAATGGTAGGCGTTGTCTCTGTGGTCATTCAGTCTGGCAGACAGGCAGGTAACACTGCTGTGTGGAAAATATGAATGTCCTGCAGTAGTAGTGCAGCTCTGTTCTGTCAGCTTCTTTTTTTCTGTTCTGTCCCCTGTGTCCCTCTTTCTGTTCTTTATCTCTACCTACCATTGTCCTCTGCCCTCCCTAGATCTCTCTCGCTCTCTCTTTCTTCTCACACATTGTTTTTCTACCCCTCCTATTCTTCTGCCTCTTCAGCTAGAAGTGCTGTCTCTACTAATTTGGAGAAGTCTTTCAGAAAATATGTGTTCATAAGTTTTCAAGATATCAAATCTATGAATTTTAATGTCCGCTCTTCTCCTCTTGTCCTTGTTCTCTCATTATGTTTTCCGATCCTACCCATCCTTCTCCCCTCCACTCTTCTTCCTCCTCTCTCCTCTTCAACTTCTCCTCCCTCTTTCTTTCCGTTCACTCTCTGCCTCTCTTCTCTCTCTCCTCTTCCCCTTTCTGCACTCTTTCCCCCTCTGTCTCTCTCCTCCTCCCCTCCCCCACTCTCTGCCCTGTCTCTCCCCCACATGTCCCCTCCTCCTCCTCTCTCAGTGTTCTACGTGTGGGAAGCGTTTCCGCCAGCTGCCCCACCTCAAGGACCATGAGCGTATCCACAGCGGCCTGCGGCCCTTCTGCTGCTGGGTGTGTGGTAAAGCCTTCTGTGTGGCCGGCCGTCTTACTGAGCACGCCCGCATCCACAGCGGAGAGACGCCCTACACCTGCCACCACTGCCCCTCAGCCTTCCGCTCACGCTCCAACCTCGACAAACACATCCGTCTCCACGACGACGGAACGGGTGGAACCACGGCCAACGACGCAGAGGCGGAAGGGGCGAGGGTGCTCTTGTCTACAGGGACGGGGTCAGGTGGCGAGGGGGAGTCGGCGGTGCAGACCATTCTGCTGGTCCAGGCGGATGGAACCACAGAGGGGGTGATGGTGCCGGCCGTGTCCGTCTCAGAGCACTCCTCTGGGACTATGTTCTCTGGGCAGGCTGGGTCCTCCCAGGTGGTGTTCTTGGGTGGTCAGGCCATCTCTGTCCCCTCCCTGTCAGCCATCATGGAGGGACATGAGATCCCCTCAGTCACTGTGGTAGAGGGACAGGATGTACCACACACCATAGAGTTCATCCTAGAGGAGACCATCTCATAGAGGAGACTGTAGAGGAGGAAGAGGGTAGAAAGGAGAGAGTTTGTGATAGAATGTATTAGAGACTGAGACAGTTAGACTGAAAGAGGGTAGGATTTTCAGTTAGTGTTGAGTTAAATCAAGAGGTATAGTTTTTCTGTTTCCTCAGTGCCGGGGCTATTCTTGTTAAATGGTCCGAAATATTGTTTAATCGACTTAAATGATCTACGCATCTACATATGAATTGATTTTGACAGAGTTTAGTGAAGGACCGGATATGTGGCCCTTAAGCTTTGAGAGGTGCTTCTTAGTTTGGAAGAGCAGAATTGATTTTAAATGTTGAAATCGTGCAGCGAAGCCAGTGAAGCAAGCAGCAGTTGTATGGTAAAGCATTTATCGTGTTTACAATGAGAAGTTGATTGAAAAGCTGATTGTAAAAGTATTCCCAGAGTGTGTACCGTCAATATTATTTAGAGTGAGTTTTATCAGGGTTGGACTTGAGTCGCCCATAAAATGTCCTCTGTTTTCTTTTTAATAAAAGGCTTCAGCTTTCACCATTTCTCCAACGCTTCTATCATTTTATATGGAGGATGACACGTGGTCCTCGCCCTGAAATATCTCACACATCAGATAGGATGGCCTTTATGGGCCCCACTGTAAATCCACAACGCTCTCGCTTGACATCATCAATATGGACTTTCTGACACAGGTACCTACCGAGTCACAGAAGCAGAGCTCAGGAGAGCAGCAATATGAGATATCCCCATACAAGTCATGTAATTACCCAGGATATTTGTTTCAATGTTTGTCACTGTGTGTTGACGTATATAGATTTAACAGTAATGTTAATATAATGTCTATGACATAAATATGAATAGATTACGTTAATATTGTAATTCGTATGATGAAGAAGGAGAGGATTTATGATGATCTCAGCTGAATGAGGAAGTACACATCATATTGCTGTATCATTATGCTATAGTGGATAGCTAGATATCAAAAATAATGATCTAATTTGTGTTTAAATGGAAAAGGGCTTGATGTGCTAGACCTTTTCCAGTGCTGCAGCAGCTCATAATCGTAATCTAAAGCGCCGTTTATGACTGTTGCACACCCAGCGAATGCTGACTGGAGCGTTTTCACACACAAACACTCTGTCTTGATTTGTTTTCATGACATGAAATGAGAAATGCTGTTGATTGTGTTGGAAACGGAGAGAGAAACTGCCTCATTTTAGCATAGGAGCCAAGTATGAAAACATGTTTTGTTGTTTTCAGCCTTTCATGGGAAGAGAAAATGTATTCAGAAAATGTAACAGACCCTCACTAAGGTGAGATAAGGAACCAGCAGTCTGTTATTGGTGAGAGCTTAGTATGTCTTGGGGATATGATCTTTGTGCATAACTAAGGCTTGAATGCAGAATAAAGATGTTTATTAAAACATCATGGTGGCCAAAAAATCAGAGTGCAAGAAATTGCATATGTGACAGCACCTATTGAGTATCTGTCTGGACATCCCTGGAATTCTCAGCTATGTTTCATCCATAAACACTAGAAATACCTGACCCTCAGAGATAATGTGCCTGTTCAGCGCTGGGCCTGAACCTGCTGACATTACAGGTGGAGGGCGAGGGGAGCGGCCCCTGGGTTTGGGGTTTAGCACTGGGGACAGATATAGTAAGATAGTATTCACCCTGGGTAAATAGAGAAGAGGTAGCCTCTACTTAGGTGACGTGATGGTATCTTTGTTAAGGACGTAAGTGCATCATTGTCGCCATCTTTGCTGTCATTGCATTGAAGACATTGACGTGATTATGTATTATCCCATATGCCGTACTGTAGAGCCAGTGTATCACATCTAGAATATTGCTGTAGTGATTTTACAACCGAGAATGTTTAAAAACCTTTTTTATTTTATTATCTTGGGTTCCCTTATGAATTCCTGACTTTAAATGGCGTTAATGAGTGTCATGATGATAAATGAATGTCACTAAGATAAATTAGTTTACCCACGAAATTAGAATGATATCATTAATCAATCAATCACAGAGTGAAATAGAACACATTATTAGATCAGAATTTGAATTAGAACAGGATTCTGCCAATGAGTTGAATAGTCTCTAATTAGAATTACATTCAGTCAAGTATAGACTGATGAATAAAGTATGAGTTCTTGGCCTGTTGGTGATGAGTTCATATGCTGTAATAATAACTACAGTATAGTCTGGGTAGGAACTCATATTTCTGTCAGCATACTGCCTGCAGTCCTTAGTATTTTGGGGTGACTACACACACCACACAGTGTTTCCTGATTCATCTGATTTCTCTGGTCCTTTATTATGAAATATCTTATTATAATTGACCTATTTAACTAATGTTATACACATTTATCATCTGACATGCTTCCTTTTCTGCATTTACCTCTGTTTTCTCTCTGTCATGCTCTCCTTCCTTTTCTCCTGCTCTCTTTATCTCTCTTTCTCTCCCTCTTTCTCTCCCCCTCTCTTTCTCTCTCTCTCCCTCTTTCTTTCTTTTCTCTCTCTCTTTCTCTCCCCCTCTCTTTCTCTCTTTCTATTTCTCTCTCTCCCCCTCTTTCTTTCTCTCTCTCTCTATTTCTCTCTCTCCCCCTCTTTCTTTCTCTCTCTCTCTCTATTTCTCTCTCCCCCTCTTTCTTTCTTTCTCTCTATTTCTCTCTCCCCCCCTCTTTCTTTTCTCTCTCTTTCTCTCCCCTTCTCTTTCTTTCTCTCTCTCTCTATTTCTCTCTCACCCTCTTTCTTTCTCTCTCTATTTCTCTCTCTCTCTTTCTCTCTCTCCTCTTGTCTTTGTCTTTCTCTATTCTCCCTGTCTCTCTCTATTCTCCCTGTCTCTCTCTATTCTCCCTGTCTCTCTCTATTCTCCCTGTCTCTCTTTGCTGAGGTGGCGGTACCTGCTATGACTTTGACAAAATAGTCTCCTCGTGTGTGTGTGTTTGTATGTGTGTTCATATTCACCATCTGTCTGACTAGGAAGCTTGTGTGAGTAAAAAAAACGGGGGAAAAATAGTGTTTAATGTGTTTTTCTCAGACTTGAGTGTATGTCTATGCCCTGTATGTGTGTGTATGTGTATTTGTGCTGCAGTGTGTGTGTCTGTATTTGTATGCGTGACTGCACTGTGTGTGTGTGTTGTGCAGCGTACGAGCATCTGCCTCTCCAGCTCGTGCCACGTTGCTTCTCTTTTTCGTCCTCCATCTCCTCTCCTCTTCTCTTTCCCCTTTCATCCCTCCCCCTTTTGTTCACCTTGTTTCTCCCTGTGTCTGTTTCTTCCCCCTCCCTCTGCCCTGCCCCTCTCTTCTGTCTCTCCTCCCTCTCTCTCATTGATAGCGGTGGATATGTGACTAGAATACTGAGCAGCTAATTATTATTCCACGAGTGATGCGCAGTGCTCCGTTTGAATGTCAATTCTCTCCCTCCCTCTCTCTGTTCCTCCTCTCTTTCTCACCCTTTCTCCATCCATTCGTTCTCCCTCCCCTGTTGCATGCTGTCCAGGCAATGGTTAACATGGGAACCACATATTGCAGTGAGAAAAGAGGGGAGGAAAGGAACATGGCAGGGAAACACACACATACCACTCAGAGGGTCAAATGCTGCTAACTCTGGCCAATCCTCACCTGCTGCAGCAGTGTGGAACTATGTGTGTGTTTAATTTGTCTCTGTATGACTGTGCATCTGTGCTCCATCCGCTCTAACCCCCGAGGAATGTACGAGTGTGCATGTGTGTTGTACGTATTTGTTCGGTAAAAACAGTGTGTATAAATGTGTGAACGAGGGGGTGGGGTTTGGGCTAGAGATCAGAGAGAGACAGAGAGAGAGCACCTGTTGAATGCATATTGTTGTTCGAGGGAGAGATGTAGGGGGGAGTGAGAGATGGAGGGAAAGAGGGAGGGAGAGCTAGAGAGGACAGCTCGGAGTAGACATCAGAGAAAGGCAGGGGAGAAAGTGAGCATGAAATATTTTGGTCAGGTGTATTTGCAAAAAACACTTAAATACAGCAAACAGTATGTACTGTTCAGAGCTGGACTTATCAGACACTGATGCATGAACACACACACACACACACACACACACACACACACACACACACACACACACACACACACACACACACACACACACACACACACACACACACACACACACAGAGAGACACACAAACTCACAGTGAGGCACCCCAAGCACCTCTTATAAGCAGCACAGGGGCCAGGGCAGTGGGGGTGGTATAGTTATGGATGTGATTGAATGGGAGAGACAGAGGACTGAGAAGACTTCTTTCTGTAGTCCGTAGCTATGGGTCACCGACATGGAACATTGTGGCTCTGGGAATAGACACACACTGACAACTCCAAACATGAGTAATATGTGATACTGTGCTGTTTGCCCACTAACCTTTTCAAAGGTCAATCAACACTTGGCTAATATTTTACTAAATGCAAAGTGAAAATAAAGAGCAGAGAGATAAAAATCAAAGCAAACATTTCAGTGCTGTCTTCTCCAGTATGAGCGACAGAGGGCAGGACACCTACACTATGAGAAACGGGTTAGCACAACATGATGGAATAATGACATAGACCATATGATTGGTCAACATGGAATGAAGATGACACCATTATAGCAAATATAAGAGAGGGGATAGGACATATTGACATGGAAATGAGAAAGCAGGACAGGACAACCTGATGAATGTACATGTAACAGCATATGTGGAGAATTGATAGCAAACATGGGAAAGGGGTTTGGACAAACGTGACACATGCAGTGCCAGAGACATGGGGACGAGGCAGGACAGATCATTATGGGAGAGGGGAGTGGACAACTGGACAAATAAGATGAGAGAGACATTCAGTCACTCTGGCAGGGCAACAGAAGTCATACTGAAATAGGGCCTATGGTGAAAATGACTGAGACGGTGTGACAATTTGGATGCTAACATGTCTGGTGGGATTATCCTTTCTGGTGGGAATGTCCTGTCTGGTGGGATGGTGGCCGTCATGTTGTGGAGTGTTCCTCATGTGACTGTCTGTCTGGTGGGAGTGTGGCTGTCATGTTGTGGAGTGTTCCTCATGTGACTGTCTGTCTGGTGGGAGTGTGGCTGTCATGTTGTGGAGTGTTCCTCATGTGACTGTCTGTCTGGTGGGAGTGTGGCTGTCATGTTGTGGAGTGTTCCTCATGTGACTGTCTGTCTGGTAGGAGTGTGGCTGTCATGTAGTTTAGAGTAATTATCGAGGTTAGCTAGCCAGCTATTTTCGTCCGCCGCGCCGCGCCACCGTTCTCCTACCTAGTCAACAACTGCTAGCTAGCTAGTCAACTTCTACCGACTAGCAGCACTGTAGAAACTAGTAATACATTACAACGGAACGATTTGATTTGTGTAGTGTTAGCTAGCTACATAGTTGTCTTTGCTGTCTTTGTATCTAAGATAATTGTGTAGTTTAGAGTAATTATCGAGGTTAGCTAGCCAGCTATTTTCGTCGCCGCGCCACCGTTCTCCTACCTAGTCAACAACTGCTAGCTAGCTAGTCAACTTCTACCGATTAGCAGTACTGTAGAAACTATAATACATTACAACGGAACGATTTGATTAGTGTAGTGTTAGCTAGATACATAGTTGTCTTTGCTGTCTTTGTATCTAAGATAATTGTGTAGTTTAGAGTAATTATCGAGGTTATCGAGGTTACCTAGCCAGTTATCGAGGTTACCTAGCCAGCTACACTTTCAAACAAAGTCAACAACGCAGCCACTGCTAGCTAGCCTACTTCACCAGCCAGCAGTACTGTATCATTTTAATCATTTTAGTCAATAAGATTTTTGCAACGTAAGCTTAACTTTCTGAACATTCGAGACGTGTAGTCCACTTGTCATTCCAATCTCCTTTGCATTAGCGTAGCCTCTTCTGTAGCCTGTCAACTATGTGTCTGTCTATCCCTGTTCTCTCCTCTCTGCACAGACCATACAAACGCTTCACACCGCGTGGCCGCTGCCACTCTAACCTGGTGGTCCCAGCGCGCACGACCCACGTGGAGTTCCAGGTCTCCGGCAGCCTCTGGAACTGCCGATCTGCGGCCAACAAGGCAGAGTTCATCTCAGCCTATGCTTCCCTCCAGTCCCTCGACTTCTTGGCACTGACGGAAACATGGATTACCACAGATAACACTGCTACTCCTACTGCTCTCTCCTCGTCTTCCCACGTGTTCTCGCACACCCCGAGAGCTTCTGGTCAGCGGGGTGGTGGCACTGGGATCCTCATCTCTCCCAAGTGGACATTCTCTCTTTCTCCCCTGACCCATCTGTCTATCGCCTCCTTTGAATTCCATGCTGTCACAGTTACCAGCCCTTTCAAGCTTAACATCCTTATCATTTATCGCCCTCCAGGTTCCCTTGGAGAGTTCATCAATGAGCTTGACGCCTTGATAAGTTCCTTTCCTGAGGATGGCTCACCTCTCACAGTTCTGGGTGACTTTAACCTCCCCACGTCTACCTTTGACTCATTCCTCTCTGCCTCCTTCTTTCCACTCCTCTCCTCTTTTGACCTCACCCTCTCACCTTCCCCCCCTACTCACAAGGCAGGCAATACGCTTGACCTCATCTTTACTAGATGCTGTTCTTCCACTAATCTCATTGCAACTCCCCTCCAAGTCTCCGACCACTACCTTGTATCCTTTTCCCTCTCGCTCTCATCCAACACTTCCCACTCTGCCCCTACTCGGATGGTATCGCGCCGTCCCAACCTTCGCTCGCTCTCCCCCGCTACTCTCTCCTCTTCCATCCTATCATCTCTTCCCTCTGCTCAAACCTTCTCCAACCTATCTCCTGATTCTGCCTCCTCTCCTCCCTTTCTGCATCCTTTGACTCTCTATGTCCCCTATCCTCCAGGCCGGCTCGGTCCTCCCCTCCTGCTCCGTGGCTCGACGACTCATTGCGAGCTCACAGAACAGGGCTCCGGGCAGCCGAGCGGAAATGGAGGAAAACTCGCCTCCCTGCGGACCTGGCATCCTTTCACTCCCTTCTCTCTACATTTTCCTCTTCTGTCTCTGCTGCTAAAGCCACTTTCTACCACTCTAAATTCCAAGCATCTGCCTAGGAAGCTCTCAACCCTAGGAAGCTCTTTGCCACCTTCTCCTCCCTCCTGAATCCTCCTCCCCCCCCCCCCCCCCCTCCTCCCTCTCTGCGGATGACTTCGTCAACCATTTTGAAAAGAAGGTCGACGACATCCGATCCTCGTTTGCTAAGTCAAACGACACCGCTGGTTCTGCTCACACTGCCCTACCCTGTGCTTTGACCTCTTTCTCCCCTCTCTCTCCAGATGAAATCTCGCGTCTTGTGACGGCCGGCCGCCCAACAACCTGCCCGCTTGACCCTATCCCCTCCTCTCTTCTCCAGACCATTTCCGGAGACCTCCTCCCTTACCTCACCTCGCTCATCAACTCATCCTTGACCGCTGGCTACGTCCCTTCCGTCTTCAAGAGAGCGAGAGTTGCACCCCTTCTGAAAAAACCTACACTCGATCCCTCCGATGTCAACAACTACAGACCAGTATCCCTTCTTTCTTTTCTCTCCAAAACTCTTGAACGTGCTGTCCTTGGCCAGCTCTCCTGCTATCTCTCTCAGAATGACCTTCTTGATCCAAATCAGTCAGGTTTCAAGACTAGTCATTCAACTGAGACTGCTCTTCTCTGTGTCACGGAGGCGCTCCGCACTGCTAAAGCTAACTCTCTCTCCTCTGCTCTCATCCTTCTAGACCTATCGGCTGCCTTTGATACTGTGAACCATCAGATCCTCCTCTCCACCCTCTCCGAGTTGGGCATCTCCAGCGCGGCCCACGCTTGGATTGCGTCCTACCTGACAGGTCGCTCCTACCAGGTGGCGTGGCGAGAATCTGTCTCCGCACCACGTGCTCTCACCACTGGTGTCCCCCAGGGCTCTGTTCTAGGCCCTCTCCTATTCTCGCTATACACCAAGTCACTTGGCTCTGTCATATCCTCACATGGTATCTCCTATCATTGCTATGCAGACGACACACAATTAATCTTCTCCTGTCCCCCTTCTGATAACCAGGTGGCGAATCGCATCTCTGCATGTCTGGCAGACATATCAGTGTGGATGACGGATCACCACCTCAAGCTGAACCTCGGCAAGACGGAGCTGCTCTTCCTCCCGGGGAAGGACTGCCCGTTCCATGATCTCGCCATCACGGTTGACAACTCCATTGTGTCCTCCTCCCAGAGTGCTAAGAACCTTGGCGTGATCCTGGACAACACCCTGTCGTTCTCAACTAACATCAAGGCGGTGACCCGTTCCTGTAGGTTCATGCTCTACAACATTCGCAGAGTACGACCCTGCCTCACACAGGAAGCGGCGCAGGTCCTAATCCAGGCACTTGTCATCTCCCGTCTGGATTACTGCAACTCGCTCTTGGCTGGGCTCCCTGCCTGTGCCATTAAACCCCTACAACTCATCCAGAACGCCGCAGCCCGTCTGGTGTTCAACCTTCCCAAGTTCTCTCACGTCACCCCGCTCCTCCGCTCTCTCCACTGGCTTCCAGTTGAAGCTCGCATCCGCTACAAGACCATGGTGCTTGCCTACGGAGCTGTGAGGGGAAAGGCACCTCCGTACCTTCAGGCTCTGATCAGGCCCTACACCCAAACAAGGGCACTGCGTTCATCCACCTCTGGCCTGCTCGCCTCCCTACCTCTGAGGAAGTACAGTTCCCGCTCAGCCCAGTCAAAACTGTTCGCTGCTCTGGCACCCCAATGGTGGAACAAACTCCCTCACGACGCCAGGTCAGCGGAGTCAATCACCACCTTCCGGAGACACCTGAAACCCCACCTCTTTAAGGAATACCTAGGATAGGATAAAGTAATCCTTCTAACCCCCCCCCCCCCTTAAAAGATTTAGATGCATTATTGTAAAGTGGTTGTTCCACTGGATATCATAAGGTGAATGCACCAATTTGTAAGTCGCTCTGGATAAGAGCGTCTGCTAAATGACTTAAATGTAAAATGTTGTGGAGTATTCCTCATGACTGTCTGACTGGTGGGAGTGTGGCTGTCATGTTGTGGAGTGTTCCTCATGTGACTGTCTGTCTGGTGGGAGTGTGGCTGTCATGTTGTGGAGTATTCCTCATGTGACTGTCTGTCTGCTGGGATTGTCCTGTCTGGTGGGAGTGTGGCTGTCATGTTGTGGAGTATTCCTCATGTGACTGTCTGTCTGGTGGGAGTGTGGCTGTCATTTCTCCTTCTCCCAAATCCAGTCAACTGATGTTCTGAAAGAGCTGCAAAATCTGAACCCCTACAAATCAGCCGGGCTAGACAATCTGGACCCTTTCTTTCTAAAATGATCTGCCGAAATTGTTACAACCCCTATTACTAGCCTGTTCAACCTCTCTTTCGTGTCGTCTGAGATTCACAGAGATTGGAAAGCAGCTGCGTTCACCCCCCTCTTCAAAGGGGGGGACATTCTTGACCCAAACTGCTACAGACCTATATCTATCCTACCCTGCCTTTCTAAGGTCTTCGAAAGCCAAGTCAACAAACAGATTACCGATCTTTTCGAATCCCACCGTACCTTCTCCGCTATGCAATCTGGTTTCAGAGCTGGTCATGGGTGCACCTCAGCTACGCTCAAGGTCCTAAACGATATCTTAACCGCCATCGATAAGAAACAATACTGTGCAGCTGTATTCATTGACCTGGCCAAGGCTTTCGACTCTGTCAATCACCACATCCTCATCGGCAGACTCGATAGCCTTGGTTTCTCAAATGATTGCCTCGCCTGGTTCACCAACTACTTCTCTGATAGAGTTCAGTGTGTCAAATCGGAGGGCCTGTTGTCCGGGCCTCTGGCAGTCTCTATGGGGATGCCACAGGGTTCAATTCTTGGACCGACTCTCTTCTCTGTATACATCAATGATGTCGCTCTTGCTGCTGGTGAGTCTCTGATCCACCTCTACGCAGACGACACCATTCTGTATACTTCTGGCCCTTCTTTGGACACTGTGTTAACAACCCTCCAGGCAAGCTTCAATGCTTAAATACAAGTAAAACTAAATGCAGGCTCTTCAACCGATCACTGCCTGCACCTGCCCGCCTGTCCAACATCACTACTCTGGACGGCTCTGACTTAGAATATGTGGACAACTACAAATACCTAGCTGTCTGGTTAGACTGTAAACTCTCTTTCCAGACTCACATCAAACATCTCCAATCCAAAGTTAAATCTAGAATTGGCTTCCTATATCGCAACAAAGCATCCTTCACTCATGCTACCAAACATACCCTTGTAAAACTGACCATCCTACTGATCCTCGACTTCGGCGATGTCATTTAAAAAATAGCCTCCAATACCCTACTCAATAAATTGGATGCAGTCTATCACAGTGCCATCTGTTTTGTCACCAAAGCCCCATATACTACCCACCACTGCGACCTGTACGCTCTTGTTGGCTGGCCCTCGCTTCATACTCGTCGCCAAACCCACTGGCTCCAAGTCATCTACAAGACCCTGCTAGGTAAAGTCCCCCCTTATCTCAGCTCGCTGGTCACCATAGCAGCACCCACCTGTAGCACGCGCTCCAGCAGGTATATCTCTCTGGTCACCCCCAAAACCAATTCTTCATTTGGCCGCCTCTCCTTCCAGTTCTCTGCTGCCAATGACTGGAACGAACTACAAAAATCTCTGAAACTGGAAACACTTATCTCCCTCACTAGCTTTAAACACCAGCTGTCAGAGCAGCTCACAGATTACTGCACCTGTACATAGCCCATCTATAATTTAGCCCAAACAACTACCTCTCCCCCTACCGTATTTATTTATTTTGCTCCTTTGCACCCCATTATTTCTATCTCTACTTTGCACATTCTTCCACTGCAAATCAACCATTCCAGTGTTTTACTTGCTATAATGTATTTACTTTGCCACCATGGCCTTTTTTTTGCCTTTACCTCCCTTATCTCACCTCATTTGCTCACATTGTATATAGACTTATTTTTCTACTGTATTATTCACTGTATGTTTGTTTTACTCCATGTGTAACTCTGTGTTGTTGTATGTGTCGAGCTGCTTTGCTTTATCTTGGCCAGGTCGCAATTGTAAATGAGAACTTGTTCTCAACTAGCCTACCTGGTTAAATAAAGGTGAAATAAAATGAAAAAAAAAGGGTTTTTTTGTTGAATGTTCCTCATGTGACTGTCTGTCTGATGGTAGTGTCTGTCTGGAAGTTATACATAAATAGTGTATATTCCCCTCTGAAGTGTCAGGATGCTGCCACAGGAGAGCTCATCTGTTCTGTGTGTGTGTGTGTGTGTAGGGAGGGAGGGAGGGATAAATGTTTGTGTATGTGTGTTCAACCGTGTGTGTACTGCGTGTATCTTCATCTGTGTTTGTTGAGATGTAAGCTGTGCCTGTGTGTTTACTCTGAGTTTTAACACACAGATGTGGTCCTGTGATTGTGTTTGTCTCCTTGAGCATGTAGCTGTGTGTGTGTGTGTGTGTGTGTGTGTGTGTGCGTGCGTGCGTGCGTGCGTGCGTGCGTGCGTGCGTGCGTGCGTGCGTGCGTGCGTGCGTGCGTGCGTGCGTGCGTGCGTGCGTGCGTGCGTGCGTGCGTGCGTGCGTGCGTGCGTGCGTGCGTGCGTGCGTGCGTGCGTGCGTGCGTGCGTGCGTGCGTGCGTGCGTGCGTGCGTGCGTGCGTGCGTGCGTGCGTGCGTGCGTGCGTGCGTGCGTGCGTGTGTAGGTCTGGGTGTGTATGAAGTGTGTGATTTTGTTTGTCACCCTGAGCATGTAACCATGTCAAGTCCTGTCAGGGTCATTCACTCCAGCTGGGGAAGGAGGACTTCCGTATGATTACTGTCCTCTGTGTGTGTGTGTCTCTGTGTGTGTGTGTGTATTCACATGTTGATTTTCTCTGTCCGTTTTGGTTCAAATACTTATCTCCAAGACTGATAGAGACGGGGGCAGTTGATATTTGTCTCTCAGAAAACCCGAGAGAGAGAGAGGGAGTGGGTGATAGGAAGGAGGGGGAGGCAACAGAGTAGGAGGGAGCAGAGCGAGGGACAGAGGGAGGGAGGCAGTGCTGATTGGATTGGAGAGAGAGCTGAGAAGGTACGGGGATATTATTGAGAAAGGAAAAAGCGAGAGAGAGAGGGTGAGTTAGTAAATGCAGTTTTCAGTCGAGTGTCATGGAATCACAGCAAAGTACACTGGTAGCACTGATAAAGAAAACCTTGAACTAACCAATAAATTAAGGAGAATAAGAGAATAGACACTACGGAGAGAAAAGAGAAGAGAGTCTGGTCTTTCATCCTCTTATCTGGGCATCAGACGGAGGAGAGGAGAAGAATCCAGACAGAGGGGGAACGGATGATAACAGGGTGCTCATTCCTGTTTAACACCATTCTACCCGGAACAGACTGCAACTGCAACATACGGCCGGCATCGTCATTGGGACTGCTGCGTTACATTGGGATTGTGTAAATGGTATATACCGTGTGTGTGAGTGTCGCAGTATATTTTGATGCTTTTTTTCAGGCTTGTCTAATGCTGTAATTATTTTCATAGAGAGAGAGAAAGAGTGAGAAAGAGAGCAAGAGAAGGGGGGTCATGGAAAGAGAGAGACAATGAAAAATGAAGCCAGAAATTAGATAAAGGTTTGTGGAGTTGATATTAAAGTGTCGGCCTCAGACCTGACTCTGTGTGTGTGTGTGTGTGTGTGTGTGTGTGTGTGTGTGTGTGTGTGTGTGTGTGTGTGTGTGTGTGTGTGTGTGTGTGTGTGTGTGTGTGGCATTCTCCTCTTCAGTGCCAGTGTGTGTGTGTGTCTGGCATTCTCCTATTCAGTGCCAGTGTGTGTGTGTATCTATGAGCTGATAATAGCAACCCTATTGGTATTCTGAGGCGGGAGCTCCAGGATCTCTCTCTGCTCCTACCCAGGATGGCATCACAGAGACGGGATTGTGGTCGCCTGTGGAGAAGCCACTGGAATGGGTGAGTGTCTATTCCTCATATTCCTCTTTTGCTCTCTCTCTCTTTAGCCATTTTCTCTATTTTCTCTTTTCAACCTTTCTTTCTCTCTCTCTCTCTCTCTCTCTCTCTCTCTCTCTCTCTCTCTCTCTCTCTCTCTCTCTTGCCCTTCTTTCTTGCTCTCTTTCTTGTTATCTCTCTCTCTTTTTCTTTCTCTCCCGTTGTCTCGTTTGTCGTTTAGCCACACCATATGCATCCCTGATGAGTTTTTCCTCCTCCATTTCCTTGCTTCCATTTCAACATATTTCAGCCTGTTTTCCCCTCAAGCTCTGCAATGTCTCCCTCCATCACTCCTTCCTTCCTACCGTCCTCTTTTCATCATCCATCCATCCTCCTCTCCTCCTCCACACAGACATAAACAAGCCTCTAGTGTGATGGATTTTTATAAAATCTGAATGGCTCACTTCCATGTGTTGCTCTGCTCTCTGTCCCGCCCCCTCCCTCCCTCCCTCCTTGTCTCTTCCCCCCTATTCTCCTCCATCTCTCTGTCTCTCCACACTCTCCACATTCTGTTTGAATTAACACTCAGAGAAAAGAGGGCAGTCTCTATATTGACACAGCCAGCACAGTAGCTGTAAAAGCTGTGGATACAGTCTCTGTGTTTTTCCACGATGACCATTCTACGCCATTCTGTTGGTGTGTGCGTGCATGCGTGTGTGATGCCAGGGAGGGCAGCCTGTGTGTTCTGTGGTGTTTGTGTCAAACGATTTTTCGAGAAATCAGCCAACAACACAGCAGTTCTCTCCTCTTCTTACACCTCCAACCCACCACCATGAGCCCAGCCAACAGCCTAGCACACTACATGCTCCTGTGGGTACTGGGCTGTCAGCGTGGGAACATCCACACATTAGTATTGATTGGAACTGATACACTAAGTGGACTGTAATGTTTCACCTCAAATGGACCGTCTCTCCCCTGTGGCTGCATGCAGAGAGGAGGTGTCAGTTCGGCCTCTTTAACAGCTGACATAGGTTAGATAAGGGTTATAGTACTGGGAAGAGACAGAGATGTTTAATACAAGCTGGACTGACTGTTACATGTCCAGTGTTGCAGGGTACATAGAATAGAATACACTCTTAGAAACAGCTTAAGATTTGTTACTGTAGTGGTACCTTGTAAGGTAGGACCTTTCTGACTTCAGTTATAGGGACGTAATTGTACCCCAGTTCATACCTCAGATAGTACCTCTACCATAGACCACTTAAACTGGTACAACACTCCCACTCATGGGTGGTTTACAGGCCACATCAGGCCTGTAAGTAGGGTTGCAAAATTCCATTCACTTTCTGGATTTCCTGCTTATTCCATCCTGTTTCCAGGAATCTCCTACTGGGATTTCTGGAAAACCTGAGAGTTTGGGGAAAGTTACCAGGATTTTGAAAACCTATCTGCAATTCACATGCTGGTAGTGCAAACTGGTGTGTAATTCCTATTAGAATCCAGCCAGGGTTATGATATCCAACAGTTGGAATTTGTATTCACCTGCAACCTGCATTCAGAATGACTGCTAGGGTTGGGAACATTGTGAGGAGACTACCTAGGCCTTTTAAAATGGAACAACCATTTCAGTAATGGTTGCAAAAAATCCAACTAGTTTAGAAAAATGTATGGTATTTATCTTTGTGTAGCATAAGATTAACACATCAATCAATGTACACACAGATATAAAAATAAATAATAATAAATCTACCTGCATGTTGGGAAATGTGATCATGATAATGATTATGGTACAATTTTGCCTTTAGGGTATCGCCACAGTGACAAAGCTGTTAGTTATTTTTAAGTGGCAAAAATGCATCATTGTTCCTTATGGTGGGGTATTGAGAAACAGACCTGTACCTTCATTGTGGAGTTTGATGATTGTTCCTTATGGTGGGGTATTGAGAAACAGACCTGTACCTTCATTGGGGAGTTTGATGATTGTTCCTTATGGTGGGGTATTGAGAAACAGACCTGTACCTTCATTGTGGAGTTTGATGATTGTTCCTTATGGTGGGGTATTGAGAAACAGACCTGTACCTTCATTGTGGAGTTTGATGATTGTTCCTTATGGTGGGGTATTGAGAAACAGACCTGTACCTTCATTGTGGAGTTTGATGATTGTTCCTTATGGTGGGGTATTGAGAAACAGACCTGTACCTTCATTGGGGAGTTTGATGATTGTTCTTTATGGTGGGGTATTGAGAAACAGACCTGTACCTTCATTGGGGAGTTTGATGATTGTTCCTTATGGTGGGGTATTGAGAAACAGACCTGTACCTTCATTGTGGAGTTTGATGATTGTTCCTTATGGTGGGGTATTGAGAAACAGACCTGTACCTTCATTGGGGAGTTTGATGATTGTTCCTTATGGTGGGTAATTGAGAAACAGACCTGTACCTTCATTGTGGAGTTTGATGATTGTTCCTTATGGTGGGGTATTGAGAAACAGACCTGTACCTTCATTGGGGAGTTTGATGATTGTTCCTTATGGTGGGGTATTGAGAAACAGACCTGTACCTTCATTGTGGAGTTTGATGATTGTTCCTTATGGTGGGGTATTGAGAAACAGACCTGTACCTTCATTGTGGAGTTGATTGTACCTTTATATTCAAAATATTGGGTACAAAAATGTACCATTATGCTAGATCAGTAGTTCCCAAACCTTTTATAGTCCCGTACCCCTTCATACATTCAACCTCCAGCTGTGTACCCCCTCTAGCACCAGGGTCAGCATACTCTCAAATGTTGTTTTTTGCCATCATTGTAAGCCTGCCACACACACACACTATATGATACATTTATTAAACATAAAGAATGAGTGTAAGTTTCTGTCACAACCCGGCTCGTGGGAAGTGACAAAGAGCTCTTATAGGACCAGGGCACAAATAATAATATAATAATAATCAATGATTTTGCTCTTTATTTAACCATCTTACATATAAAACCTTATTTGTTCACCGAAAATTGTGAACAACTCACCACAGGTTAATGAGAAGGGTGTGCTTGAAAGGATGCACATAACTCTGCAATGTTGGGTTGTATTGGAGAGAGTCTCAGTCTTAAATATTTTTCCACACACAGTCTGTGCATGTATTTCGTTTACATGCTAGTGAGGGCCGAGAATCCACTCTCACATAGGTAAGTGGTTGCAAAGGGCATCAGTGTCTTAACAGAGTGATTTGCCAAGGCAGGATACTCTGAGCGCAGCCCAATCCAGAAATCTGGCAGTGGCTTCTGATTAAATTCAATTTTCACAGAACCGCTTGTTGCAATTTTGATGAGGCTCTCTTGTTCAGATATCAGTAACTGGACTGGAGGCAGGGCATGAAAGGGATAACGAATCCAGTTGTTTGTGTCATCCGTTTCGGGAAAGTATCTGTGCACCCAACTCAGTCAGGTGCTTCCCTACATCACGTTTGACATTGTCCGTAAGCTTGAGTTCATTTGCACACAAAAAAATCATACAATGATGGAAAGACCTGTGTGTTGTCCTTGTTAATGCAGACAGAGGAGAGCTCCAACTTCTTAATCATAGCCTCAATTTTGTCCCGCACATTGACTATAGTTGCGGAGAGTCCCTGTAATCCTAGATTCAGATCATTCAGGTGAGAAAAAAACATCACCCAGATAGGCCAGTCGTCTGAGAAACTCGTCATCATGCAAGCGGTCAGACAAATGAAAATGAAGGTCAGTAAAGAAAACTTTAAGCTCGTCTCTCAATTTAAAAAAATGTGTCAATACTTTGCCCCTTGATAACCAGGGCACTTCTGTATGTTGTAAAAGCGTTACATGGTCGCTGCCCATATCATTGCATAGTGTAGAAAATACACAATAATTCAGAGGCCTTGCTTTAACAAAGTTAACTATTTTCACTGTAGTGTCCAAAACGTCTTTCAAGCTGTCAGGCATTCCCTTGGCAGTAAGAGCCTCTCGGTGGATGCTGCAGTGTACACAAGTGGCATCAGGAGCAACTGCTTGCACACACGTTACCACTCCACTATGTCTCCCTGTCATGGCTTTTGCACCATCTGTACAGATACCAACACATCTTGACCACCAAAGTCCATTTGATGTCACAAAGCTGTCCTGTACTTAAAAAATATCCTCTCCTGCTCTCCTGGTTTCCAGTGGTTTGCAGAAGAGGATGTCTTCCTTAATTGACCCCCCATAAACGTAACAGACATATACCAGGAGCTGTGCCAAGCCCGCCACGTCTGTTGACTCATCCAGCTGTAACGCATAGAATTCACTGGCTTGTATGCGAAGCAGTAATTGTTTCAAAACATCTCCTGCCATGTCACTGATGCGTCGTGAAACAGTGTTGTTTGATGAAGGTATTGTCTGTTTAGTTTTTTTGGCCTTTTCCCCCAGCATTGTCCCAGCCATATCCGTGGCAGCAGGAAGAATTAAGTCCTACACAATAGTATGGGTCTTGCCTGTCCTAGCCACTCGGTAGCTCACCATATAAGAAGCTTCTAGCCCCTTCTTATTAATGGTATCTGTTGCTTTTATACATGTCTTACTACTCGAAAGTTGACTTAATTCTCGCTTAAAAAAACTCCTGAGGCTTATTTTTCAAATGGGCATGTTTTGTTTCTAAATGTCTGCGCCAGAGTGAAGGTTTCATTGAGTTGTGAGATTTTACACATATAACACACTGTGGCTGAGGAAAGGCACTACTCCCAATATAAGTGAACCCCAATTCAATGTAGTTCTCATCATATGATGAGACGTCCCTGTCTGTTGTTCGGTGCATTCCCGGGCAGCTCTTCGGCTGCATCAGATTCACAACTGCCAGTGTCCATGCTAGCTGGGCTAACAACAAATGTAGAATTACTGATGCTAGCATTGGATGTGCTCGTGGAAGCAACACAACTTGTGTAGTCGACAGGTGCAGGTATAGTACTGCTGGTAGTAGCAGTACTACCAGTAGAGCTGGTATGTGTCTCTGTGGATGTGGGCCTTACTTTTTTTAACCTTTTTATCCATTTTCAGCAACCGGAATGAGCAGGCCGGCTACGTTTGGCTACATACGGACCGTTAGTGGAATTCCTGCGAGAGGTTAATGTGATTGGATGTTAATTAGTTGACTAGGCTACCTGTATTTGACAGGTGGTTAGGTGGTTAGATGGTTGATTTTTTTTGTTGCAGTGAAACGAGGCTACTCAGGCGAGAAAAAAAACTCACCCAAATGTATAGCCCTGTTGGAAAATATAAATGGACTGTTTGAAAATTAAAACAAATAAAATAAATATATATATTTATATATATATATATATATTTTGGGAAATGTGAGTCACATTTTTATTTGGCGTACCACCGACAGCATTGCACGTACCCCAGTTTGGGAACACCAGTACTAGATTATCCGCACAGGTAGCGAACAGTACCATGTGACATCATTATGGGTACCTCTGAAGGTACATTATATGTATTTTGATCTTTTTTTTTACCCCAGCGAACAATTTGCACCCTGTTTCCCCTGACAACTGTACCCTTATTTCTAAGGGTGTTTTCACACTTGGTCCCTTTCAGCCAATTCTTGTGAACTCAATGCATTTCGCAGAATTTTTGAACTCAGACCCCTCAAACGAGCCCCCCAAAGCGAAGTGAACTAAAACCATCTCAAGAGGTGGTCTGAGTTCGGTTTGCTTGAATTCCGCCGTCCGGATCCCTTTTTTAGGGCAATGAGAACACGAAGCCACCCAGGTTCACTTGTCATTATTCTCACATCACAAACTAGACTACTGCAACAGCGTTTCCCCTGTCATAACCCCTCACACTAGACTACTGCAACAGCGTTTCCCCTGTTATAAACGCACCTTCCCCCAATCCCACCCCCCCGCCCCAAAATCAAACTGTTAATAAAAAAAAACAAACCTTCACCCTAGCTACTGCAACAGCGTTTCCCCTGTCGCATAACCCCTCACAGTAGACTACTGCACAGCGTTTCCCCTGTTCATAACCCCTCACACTAGACTACTGCCAACAGCGTTTCCCCTGTCCATAACCCCTCACACTAGACTACTGCAACAGCGTTTCCCCTATGTTCATAACCGCCTCATCACTAGACCTGCAACAGCGTTTCCCCCTGTCCATAACCCCTCACACTAGACTACTGCAACGCGTTTCCCTTGGTGTCAACCCTCACACTAGACTACTGCAACAGCGTTTTTCCCCTGTCTACCCTAAAACCACTAGACTACTGCAACAGCGTTTCCCTGTCATACCTCACACTAAGTAGCTACTGCAACAGTGCGTTTCCCCTGTCATAACCCTCACACTAGACTAATGCAACAGCGTTTCCACCTGCTTAACCCCTCACACTATGACTCCTGTCAACAGCGTTTCCCCTGTCATACTCCCTCACACAGCTACTGCAACAGCGTTTCCCCTGTCTAACACACCTCACACTAGACTACTGCAACAGAGTTTCCCCTGTCATAACCGCCTCACACTAGACTACTCCAACACGTTTCCCGGTTGGGGGGGGGGGGGGGGGGTCATAACCCCTCACCTAGACTACTGCAACTAGTTTCTCCCTGTCATAACCCCTCCACTAGACACTGCAACAGCGTTTCCCCTGCCATACCCCTCCCACTAGACTACTGGCAACAGCGTTTCCCTGTCATAAACCCTCACACTAGACTACTGCCAACAGCGTTCCCGTCATAACCCCTCACCACTAGACTACTGCACGACTGGGGTTTCCCCTGTCATAACCCTCACACATACTACTCAACAGCGTTTCCCTGTCATACCCCTTCACACTAGACTACTGCAACAGAGTTTTCCCTGTCTAACCCCTCACACCAAGACTACTGCAACAGCGTTTCCCTGTCCTACCCCTCACAGCAGGACAACTGCACAGAGTTCCCTGTCATAACCCTCACCCAGACTACTGCAACAGCGTTTTCCCTGACATACCCACCTAGACTATGCAACAGAGTTTCACCTGTCCATAAACCCTCACACTAACTACTGCACAGCGTTCCCCTGTCATAACCCGCTCACCTAGACTACTGCAACACGTTTCACCTGTCATAACCCTCACACTAGACTACTTGCAACAGCTTTCCCCTGTCATCACCCCTCACACTAGACTACTTGCAACAGCGTTTCCCTGTCCATCACCCTCACACTAGACTACTGCAAGCAGCTTTTCCCCTGTCATAATCCCCTCACACTAGACTACTGGGGGGGCAACAGCGTTTACTGTAATAACACATCAAACTAGACTACTGCAACAGCGTTTCCCCTGTCTAACCCTCCTCGAACTCTAGACTACTGCAAAAGCTTTTCCCTGTAATAACCCCGCACACTAGACTGCCAGCGTTTCCTGTCACAACGCCTCACACTATAGAATACTGCAACAGCGTTTCCGCCTGTCATAACCCTCACACTAGGACTACTGCAACAGCGGTTCCGCCATGTCATAACCCCTCACACTAGACGACTGCAACAGCGTTTCCCTGTCATAATCCCTCACACTAGACTACTGCGAACAGCGTTTCCCCTGTCTAATCCCTCACTCTAGACTACTGCGAACAGCGTTTCACCTGTCATAACCCTCACACTAGACTCTGCAACAGCGTTTCCCCTGTCATAACCCCTCACACTAGACTACTGCAACACGTTCCCTGTCACAACCCTCACACTAGACTACTGCAACAGCGTTTCCCCTGTCATACCCCTCATACTAGACTACTGCAAAAGCGTTTCACTCATAAAACCCCTCCACTAGACTTCTGCAACAGCGTTCACCTGTCATGACCCTCACACTAGACTACTGCAACAGCGTTTCACCGTCATTTCCCCTCACACTTAGACTACTGGGCAACAGCGTTTCAAAAATCCCCCCACACTTAGACGAGCTGCAACGCGTCACCTGTCATAAACCCTCACACAGACTATTGCAACACAGGCGTTTCCCTTTCATAACCCCTCACACTGACTACTGGCAACAGCGTTTTTGTCCCGCCTGCATAGACCCTCACACTAGACTACTGCAACAGCGTTCCCCTGCCATAAACCCTCACACTAGACTACTGCAACAGCGTTTTCCTGTCATAAACCTCACACAGACTCCTGCAACAGCGTTTCACCTGTCATAAACCCTCACACTAGACTCCTGCAACAGCGTTTCCCCTGTCATAAACCCTCACACTAGACACTGCAACAGCGGTTTCCCCTGTCCTAAACCCTCACACTAGACTACTGCAAACAGCGTTTCACCTGTCATAAACCCTAACCTAGACTATGCAACAGCGTTTCCCCGTCTAACCCTCACACTCAGACTACTAGCAACAGCGTTGCCCCTGTCATAACCCCTCACACTAACTACTGCAACAGCGTTTCACTGTCATAACCCCTCATAACTAGACTACTGCAACAGCGTTTCACCTGTCATACCCCCTCCCACTAGACTACCTGCAACAGCGTTTCACCTGTCATAACCTCACACTAGAATACTGCCACAGCGTTCCCCTGTCATAACCCTCATACTAGACTACTGCAACAGCGTTTCCCCTGTCATACCCCTCCCACGGACTACTGCAACAGCATTCACCTGTCAAACGCGCCTCCCACTAGACTACTGCTAACAGCATTTCCCCTGTCATCAAACGCCTCACACTATACTACTGCAACACTGTTTCCCCTGACATAATCGCTCACATAGACTACTGCAAAGCGTTTCCCCTGTCATAACCCCTCACACTAGACTACTGCAACAGCTTTTCCTGCATAACCCTCACACTAGACTGACTGCAACAGCGTTCCCCTGTCATAAACCCTCACAACTAGACTACTGCAACAGCGTTTCTTGTGGTTTTGGCCTGCCATAACCCCCCCTCACAACTGACTACTGCAACAGCGTTTCAACCTGCCATAACTCACACTAAACTACTGCAAGCGTTTTTCCCCTGTCATAACCCCCTCACACTAGACTACTGCACAACAGCGTTTCCCTTTGTCATAAACCCCTCACACTAGACTACTGCAAACAGCGTTTCACCTGTCAGACCCCCTCACACTAGACTACTGCAATCAGCGTTTCCCTGCATAACCCTCACACTAGACTAACTGCAACAGCGTTTCCCCTGTCATAACCCTCACACACTTAACTACTGCACAGCGTTTCACCTGTCCATAATCCCACACTAGCCGCTACTGCAACAGCGTTTCCCAGGTCATAACCCTCACACTATACTACTGCAACAGCGTTTCCCTCGCTTAACCCTCACACTAGACTAATGCAACGCGTTTCCCCTGTCATAATCCCTCACGACTAGACTACTGCAAAAACGTTTCCCTGTCATAGACCCTCACACTAACTACTGCAACAGCTTTCCCTGTCATACCCCCTCAACACCTAGACTACTGCAACAGCGTTTCCCCCTGCATAACCCCTCACACTGAGACACTGCA
>NW_024061151.1:0-2500 GCF_016432855.1 Salvelinus namaycush
AGCAGGTCCATGGACAGAGAGAGATATGTTATTAACCCAGACTAGATAGCAGGTCCATGGACAGAGAGAGATATGTTATTGACCCAGACTAGATAGCAGGTCCATGGACAGAGAGAGATATGTTATTGACCCAGACTAGATAGCAGGTCCATGGACAGAGAGAGATATGTTATTAACCCAGACTAGATAGCAGGTCCATGGACAGAGAGAGATATGTTATTACCCCAGACTAGATAGCAGGTCCATGGACAGAGAGAGATATGTTATTACCCAGACTAGATAGCAGGTCCATGGACAGAGAGAGATATGTATTACCCCAAGACTAGATAGCAGGTCCATGGACAGAGAGAGATATGTTATTACCCCAGACTAGATAGCAGGTCCATGGACAGAGAGAGATATGTTATTACCCAGACTAGATAGCAGGTCCATGGACAGAGAGAGATATGTTATTGACCCAGACTAGATAGCAGGTCCATGGACAGAGAGAGATATGTTATTGACCCAGACTAGATAGCAGGTCCATGGACAGAGAGAGATATGTTATTACCCAGACTAGATAGCAGTCCATGGACAGAGAGAGATATGTTATTACCCCAGACTAGATAGCAGGTCCATGGACAGAGAGAGATATGTTATTAACCCCAGACTAGATAGCAGGTCCATGGACAGAGAGAGATATGTTATTGGACAGAGAGAGATATGTTATTACCCAGACTAGATAGCAGGTCCATGGACAGAGAGAGATATGTTATTACCCAGACTAGATAGCAGGTACATGGACAGAGAGAGATATGTTATTCCAGTATTGACCCGACTAGATAGCAGGTCCATGGACAGAGAGACGATATGTTATTGAACAGACTAGATAGCAGGTCCATGGACAGAGAGAGATATGTTATTACCCAGACTAGATAGCAGGTACATGGAGCGAGAGATATATTTTATTAACCCAGACTAGATAAGCAGGTCCATGGACAGCGAGAGATATGTTATTACCCCAGACTAGATAGCCGGTCCATGGACAGAGAGAGATATGTTATTGACCAGACTAGATAGAAGTCCATGGGACAGAGGAGCGATATGTATTAACCCAGACTAGATACAGGTCCAGGACAGAGAGAAGATATGTATTTACCCCAGACTAGATAGCAGGTCCATGGACAGAGAGAGATATGTTATTGCCCCAGACTAGATAGCAGGTCCATGGACAGAGAGAGATATGTTATTGACCCAGACTAGATAGCAGGTCCATGGACAGAGAGAGATAGGTTATTAACAGCAGCAGAGCCAGTGTACAGCAGGCCCTTTTCGTCCAGCTCCATTCAACCTCGGGGACAGACAATGGGCCCTGAAAACACACACCGGCCCCACCTATTCCAGCGGGCCCCTGGCGCACCGGCTGCTCAGCCCCACCAGGAAAAAGTGGAACACAGGATTTTTTTCTTATTTTCATGCTGTCACGATCGTTTAGAGAGACGGACCAAGGCGCAGCGTGAGTATAGTTCCACGTCTTTATTAAACGTGAAACTTAAACAAAACAAGAATGGAATAACGAAACCTAACATAAGTGGTGCTACTAGTACACACACATTCACTCAATATCCCACAAACACAGGTGGGAAAAATAGCTGCTTAAATATGATCCCCAATTAGAGACAACGATAAACAGCTGCCTCCAATTGGGGAACCAGATTAGCACCAACATAGAAATAGACATCCTAGATCACCCCCTAGTCACGCCCTGACCTACTACACCATAGAGAACCAAGGGCTCTCGATGGTCAGGGTGTGACACATGCTCACATTGGCTTCAACCATAAAGGAGAATGTTAAGACAACCAGTCCAGAGAGCAAGTCAGACAAATGGGGCGTTGCAGACTGGGGACATGGTCTTGGCCTGGCGCAGGTTGGAGGGTTTTCCAGCTGTGTGTGTGGGGTCATGAGGGAGGTTGGTGGGGTTGGGGGTAGACCTGGGGGTGGACGGCCGTCAGCTGTGTGTGGGGTCATGAGGGAGGTTGGTGGGGTTGGGGGTAGACCTGGGGGTGGACGGCTGTCAGCTGTGTGTGGGGTCGTGAGGGAGGTTGGTAGGGTTGGGGGTAGACCTGAGGGTGGACGGCTGTCAGCTGTGTGTGGGGTCGTGAGGGAGGTTTGTTGGGTTGGGGGTAGACCTGAGGGTGGACGGCCGTCAGCTGTGTGTGGGGTCATGAGGGAGGTTTGTGGGGTTGGGGGTAGACCTGAGGGTGGACGGCTGTCAGCTGTGTGTGGGGTCGTGAGGGAGGTTGGTAGGGTTGGGGGTAGAGCTGAGGGTGGACGGTCGTCAGCTGTGTGTGGGGTCGTGAGGGAGGTTGGTAGGGTTGGGGGTAGACCTGAGGGTGGACGGCTGTCAGCTGTGTGTGGGGTCATGAGGGAGGTTGGTGGGGTTGGGGGTAGAGCTGAGGGTGGACGGCCGTCAGCTGTGTGTGTGGGGTCATGAGGGAGGTTGGTGGGGTTGGGGGTA